>NC_080429.1:73572163-73799938 GCF_029873635.1 Malania oleifera | reverse complement strand
CCCCCCCGAGAGAGCATTTTTGCCATAACCTTTTGCCCAGATAATTTTCCTTCGAATCAGATGCTGGGCCTGATTGTGCCATTCCAAACTTGAGTTTTTCCAAGCACAAAGACGTATGTACAAAATTTCCAGAGGCTTGTTTATGCCCGATCATAGTCTCCAAAGCAATGAAATTTGTGGCCAATCCGAGTTTTGATGGTCCCACGCGGCGAAGCTAGCTCGAATCTCTAGTATGTGTGCAATGGACTTCACTGAAATTCACCTGTACCATGTGTGTGGTTTAAATAAACCTACCCCCACGGTTGTATTGTTATTGCAGATTCTAAGACCTTCTTCCATGTCCTTAATTTCCTACCCCAAATCTTCAAGAATAAGGTCTATGAAGAGAGCTGACACCTGATGGTCCAATAGAGGTGGGACCTTTCATGCATCAATTTAATTTTCCTCCTGCATTCAGTTGCCCCCAGCTTCATTATCAGCACTATGAACAACATTCCCTCCTCTCCCAAATTTTCTTCAAAACCACCTCATCCATTAATCTTCTGAAATGAAATTATAGATTCAATAATTACCTACTATTTAAATTAAAAACATGCTAGTCCATAAATACTTATTTGCATATATACAATTAAAATTAGAAAATTACCGCTGAAATGAATATTCAGCTGTTCTGCTTGGCACATCATAGGCATCACTGATTTGTGAACACGATGCCTGCTATCGCAATAAACTAAAAAGTTTATAATGTGTTTTGCTAGTTTGTCCGTGACCAACCATCACCATAAGTGTACACCTCTTTCCTTCAAATTCCACAGCAAAAGAAGCTATATAATTTTTTCATTTCTGGAATACTCTTGCTCCAAATAAATTTCAGATATCTCATAGGGTGATGGACCCTTCACCGCCCTTTCCAACCTCTGCAGCAATAATCAAGCATAGGTTGCAATAAATGGAGAGTTCAGCTACATTCGCTGGAATATCGATTATAAATTAGGCATTTTCCAACCGCTTTTCCTAATTTACTTCTTAACCTTTCAGTAACTTTGTGTTGAGTTTTTGGTTGTTTCGCACTCTTGCTTCTTTCTAAAATAGGATCCATTGCCTTTTAGTCTAGCTTCAGGGGCATCAGGATTGATCCATTGTCGTCCACTACCTCCAGCTTCTCGACCACTATAAGATCGAAGCTCCTGCTCTATGATAACCACTGGTAGCACCACTGCCAGAGCACACTCACTCTCATAAATATTACCTCTTCCAGTTGTTCTTGCTCGAATCCTTGTCTTTTTCCCATTGTTGTTGTGATCGCATGCTTTTCTTGTCGAGCAAATCTCATACTTTCTTCTTCTAAGTCTTCTTCATCGCTCAAATTCTCAAAATCTCCTCTAATTTGGGCTTCTGCTTCTTCTTGCCTTTTTTGTTTATCTCTTTTCTTCTCAGCATACTGTTGTAGATGTTTCATCATTTGTTCTCTTACTTGTGTGGTCACATTTGAGCATCCAGCTACTTGACCCTTTTTATGTGCCAAGTGTTGTTTCAAGCGTGTAATGCCCCCTTTGATTATCTTCCCACATAACTTACACATAATAACATGTCTATTACCGTCTACCGCAGTACCAAAATGCCATCCAATATCCTCACTAGGTAAGTTTTCATTTCCTCTATCACGTGACATATTGATAGACTTAATTTGATGATCTCTACACAAAATATAAAGAAAATACAAAGTTACAACCTTTCTACAATGACAGGAATAATATAATTAGTAATTTAGTAAATATTAAATAATAAGTACTAAATAGTCCTAATTTTAAATACTTATTACGTAAAAATAAAGTATAATATTTGATTAAAAATAATAAGTAATGTTTATTATTTTTATATTTAAATAAACAAAATTATAAAATATTAGATATTTTATTACAAAAAAATATATTTCTTTATCTTTAAAAAGATATTTTTATTATTTTTCATAGCTTGATTTTATTTTCATTTATAACTATAAGAAATTAACAGGTGAAAAAGATTTTTTGCTCTACTTTCATATACATCATAGCATCACAAATAGAGATCCATACATTACAAATTGACTATTTAATTTTTTAAGCATTTTCTCAGTATATGGATTAAAATTAAATTTTTCTATAAATTCCAGTAGTAATTAGTAAAAATCAGATTTATTAATGTATTAACTATTAGGTTAATTTTTTTATTATTAAGTTATCAAATTTTACTTTATTTGATAACTAAAAACAAAAAATAGATGTAAACATTTATTTTACCTAATTTTAAATTTAAGGTCAAAATGATGTATTAAAACTTAAAAAATATTAATAAACAGGGTCACCCTACTCAAGAAATGGCAAGTAGATACACATGTAACATAAAATGGGTGACAGATGTTATTTAATTTTTTTTATTTTATAATATGAACATTATTCAATATTTTTTTCAATAGATGGGAGTGAATATGATATCTTCTTTATCAAAATAACCACTTTGTCCAGCTGACATAAATAGCATGTTAGCCAATTGGTGCCATGAATTAATTTTATTTCTATAAGTTTGGCAATCCTAAGACTAAATATTATAATAATTGTGCAGAGTATTCCTTAGAATTTGGCAAATCCTAAGACTAAATATTATAATAATTGTGCAGAGTATTCCTTAGAATTCTTTAAGAATGGTGAAAAATATAGCTCAATTAAGCCTAGATAATATAAAATGCCATCACATGGATGTCTTGTGTACATACATTATTTTAATGCTTTGTTTAGATGGTGAATGCAAAGTAGTGGATTATTGATATTCAAATATTATTATAAAAAAGGCTTCAATTATTATTGGTAAATATTAATTATTTACTAACCTTAAAAAATATTAATTATATACTATTAATAATTGCTTGCTATGTCATGGAATTAATTTTCATAATTATCTTTCAAAAAATATAATACAATTAAAATATTTATAAATTAAGAAAATTTTATTTTACATAATTATTAATGATTTCTAATTTTTTACTCTATTAAATTACTTTTTTTTTTTAATTCAATTTAACAAACCTATTTTACAACAAAATATAATTTAAAAAAAAACAGAATGAAAAGTGCTGTGGGAACAACAAAATATAATTTAAAAAAAAAAAAACATAATGAAAAGTGCTGTGGGAACAACAAAATATAATTAAAAAAAAAAACAGAATGAAAAGTGCTGTGAACAACAAAATATAATTTAAAAAAAAAAAAAACATAATGAAAAGTGCTGTGGGTGTTGAGTGTTAAGAGTTAGAGTGTCTCATACGCTGGGCCTGGTAGTCGACTCAGAGCGAGAGAGGGGAGGGATTCGAGGGAACTCGAAGGAGCTCGAAGGAGCGAAGGCTGCGAGCTGCGAAGCACAAAGCAGAGATGACGCCAAGCTCCGAGCCTCCGAAGCTTAAAACGAGAGGCTGGCTGGTGGCGACTGCGACGACTGGGCGGAGGAAGGTGCCGACTGCGACGACTGGCGGAGCTGCTGCAGACCTTTCGCCGTCGCTGGTGACTCGCCAAGTTGCTGGAACTGCAAGATGAGTAGATCTGCTCGGTAGCCTCGGTGTGCTCACTCTCAGGCTTCGAAGCCTTCTTATTGCTTCCGCCAGGCGCCAACAAATTTTCAAGGTCAGTTTGTAACTTTCCATTTTACCCTTTGAATGGCAGATGAGTGTGGGGACTGGGGAGGGGGAAAGCAGCGCTGCTGCCTGCTGCCTGCAGCAGAAATCCTTCAGCGAATCTGCGACTGTCGGCCATGTAACGGTCCGTAACGGACGTTACGAAGTGTAACGTTGGAGAATCGGCCGTTACGTGCCGTTACGCCTCCGTAACGGCCGTTACGGCCGTGAATTTTTTCCGAACCGCATTATCGGCCCGTATCGGTTTCGGGGCTTCCGATTTCCGTTACGTATCGGCCGTTACGCTACGTAACGGCCGTTATTTAAAACCATGATTTGTAATATATGAATCTCTATTTGTGATGCTATGATGTATATGAAAGTAGAGCAAAAATCTTTTTCACCTTTAAAATTACAATGTTAATTTCTTATAGTTATAAATGAAAATAAAATCAAACTATAAAAAATAATAAAAATATCTTTTTAAAGATAAAGGAATATATTTTTTTTGTAATAAAATATCTAATATTTTATAATTTTGTTTATTTAAATATAAAAATAATAAACATTACTTATTATTTTTAATCAAATATTATACTTTATTTTTACGTAATAAGTATTTAAAATTAGGACTATTTAGTACTTATTATTTAATATTTACTAAATTACTAATTATATTATTCCTGCATTGTACGAAGGTTGTAACTTTGTATTTTCTTTATATTTTGTGTAGAGATCATCAAATTAAGTCTATCAATATGTCACGTGATAGAGAAAATGAAAACTTACCTAGTGAGGATATTGGATGGCATTTTGGTACTGCGGTGGACGGTAATAGACATGTTATTATGTATAAGTTATGTGGGAAGATAATCAAAGGGGGCATTACATGCTTGAAACAACACTTGGCACATAAAAAGGGTCAAGTAGCTGGATGCTCAAATGTGACTACACAAGTAAGAGAACAAATGATGAAACATCTACAACAGTATGCTATGAAGAAAAGAGATAAACAAAAAAGGCAAGAAGAAGCATAAGCCCAAATTAGAGGAGATTTTGAGAATTTGAGCGATGAAGAAGACTTGGAAAAAGAAAGTATGAGATTTGCTCGACAAGAAAGCATGCGATCACAACAACAATGAGAAGAGAGACAAAGATTTCGAGCAAGAACAACTGGAAGGGGTAATATTTATGAAGAGGGAGGTGGCTCTGGCAGTGGTGCTACTAGTGGTTTTAATAGAGTAGGAGCTCGATCTTATAGTAGTCGAGAAGCTGGAGGTAGTGGACGACAATGGATCAATCCTGATGCCCCTGAAGCTAGACTAAAGGCAATGGATCCTATTTTAGAAAGAAGCAAGAGTGCGAAACAACCAAAAATCAACACAAAGTTACTGAAAGGTTTAAGAAGTAAATTAGGAAAAGCAATTGGAAAATTCCTAATTTATAATCGAATTCCAGCGAATGTAACTGACTCTCCATTTATGCAGCCTATGCTTGATATTGCTGCAGAGGTTGGAAAGGGGGTGAAGGGTCCATCACCCTATGAGATATCTGAAATTTATTTGGAGCAAGAGTATCAAGAAATGAAAAATTATATAGCTTCTTTTGCTGGAATTTGGAAGGAGAGAGGTGTAACACTTATGTGTGATGGTTGGTCAGGACCAACTAGAAAACACATTATAAATTTTTTAGTTTATTGCGATAGAGGCACCGTGTTTCATAAATCAATTGATGCCTCTGATATGCCAAGCAGAACAGCTGAATATTATTTCAGGTAATTTTCTAATTTTAATTGTATATGCAAATAGTATTATGGATTTGCATGTTTTTAATTAAATAGTAGTAATTATTGAATCTATAATTTCATTTCAGATTAATGGACGAGGTGGTTGAAGAAATTGAAGAGGAGAATGTTGTCCAAGTAGTGACTGATAATGAAACTGCAATGAAGGCAGGAGGAAAATTATTAATGCAGAAGAGGCCCAATCTCTATTGGACAGCATGTGCAGCTCATTGCATAGACCTTATTCTTGAAGATATTGGTAAGAAAAGTAACGTGAAGAAGGTCTTAGAAGATGCAAGAACAATAACCTCATTTATTTACAACCACACATGGACAGTGAATTTCATGAAGAAATTCACAAATAATAGAGAGTTATTTCGCCCTGCCATCACTCGATTTGCCACAAATTTCATTACTTTGGAGACTATTGTCAGGCATAAACAAGCACTAAGGGAAATGTTTACATCTAATGCTTGGAAAAACTCAAGGTTTGGAATGGCAAAATCAGACCTAGCATATGATTCAAAGAAAATTATCTTAGGCAAAGAGTTTTGACAAAAGGCCTCTGATATAATTAAAGTGCAAGAACCCTTGGTGAAAGTTCTTAAATTGGTTGATGGTAATGAAAAACCAACCATGGGCTTCATATACGAGGCAATTGATAGGGCGAAGTTGGCCATTCAAAAAGATTGCCGGTTTTACAAAGACTATTGGAAAATTATTGACAACCGGTGGAGTTTTCAGTTGCACCAAGATTTGCACGCTGCTGTTAAGTGTAAATCAAATACAATTTCTTATTATTTTAACTTTTAAATTATGCATAGTTGCATTAGAAAACTATTGATTAATATGTTTCTAAATTTAATTGTAGGGTATTTTTTGAACCCACAATTTCTTTATGGTGCCCCACCCTCTCCTGAAGTTGCTAGAGAAGTCATGGATGGAGTTAAAAAAGTGATAACCAAGTTGGTACCCGATATAGATACTCAAATTCGAGCTTTTAATCAAGTAAGTATTGGTTCCATTAAATTGAATAATGAATTGTTCTAGTATTCTGTAATACTTTCAAGAATAATTATTAATACATCTAATTAATTAATTATATTTCACAATCATCCTTTTTTAGTTGTTGCTATATCGAGATAGGCAGGAGACTTTTGGAACCCCGTTGGCTCAAAGGGCAGTGAAACAAACAAATCTTGGTAAATATGGCTATATAGCTAAATAATGGAGAATGACTCTATTTACTCTCTTTGTGTTCAAATTTGACTTTTGAAATACGCTATACTAACATAAAACTCTTTTTAATTATTCATGCAGCTGAATGGTGGATTCATTATGGCTTGTGTGCTCCTGAACTCCAAAGAATAGCAATTAGAGTTCTTAGCCAGACCACATCAACTTTGAATTGTGAGCGTAATTGGAGCACCTTTAGCCTCATCCATACGAAAACAAGAAATAGTTTAAAGTACATGAGACTACAAAAACTTGTTTTCGTACATTACGACATGAGGTTAAAGTTAAGACGTACAATGAGAAGAAGCCAACGAGAAATTGAAGAGGGTTTCAATCCTATCAATTTGGACTACATTTTCGAAGAAGATGATCCTTTAAGTCAATGGTTAGAGGAGAGAGAAACACCACTACTCGACGGTCAAGACAATTCAAATTGGTTAAATGAAGAGGTTGGTGGTACTACAGAAGGAGGTGATCAACCACCAATAAACACACATGATGATTCAAGTTCAAGCCCTGAACGTACACAAAGTGATGACAATCTTGGTTTGAGCCCACCAAGTGATAATGATGGTAATAGTGGTGCTGGAGCTGGGGTTGGGGGGGGTGGCAGTGGTGGTGGTGGAGGCGGCGGTATAGAATATAATTATGGATATGATACAGGGACATCATTTGGAAGGGATATATATCCTTCTGATCCTTATGGACTACATGACATACCTGAAAATTATGACTTGAGTATTCCTCCAGGGAACCAATCTTCACAACCCAGGAGAAGGAGTGCTCATGGTGACCCTAGCGATTCTACTGAAGATTCATATGGTGTGGTTTGTAGTTTTGGCGACTTTGGTTTAGATGGTTCATCATCACAATCATATGGATCTCATCTAGCATATCCACATTATGCATCTCGTGACTCACATTTTTATCCCAGTGGATCAGGAATCTCAGGATCTAGTGAGTCTTCTTCTACACACTACCCAGAGCCAACCCCTGCCCCAACTTATAGACATTATTCAGGAGAATTTTCATCACCAGTACATTTTCAAGAGCAACAACAAAATGACGCAAACTTGGGTTCATTCAACTATGTATTTCCACAAGGATGGGGAGATAATTTCCCATCCCAATCTCAAGATACAGATGCAAATTATGAAGACCCTCCACGTCATTCTTTTTGGTGGTGACATGTGTTATTTTATAAATTTGTAATATTGTATTCATGTATTTTCAACTATTTATTGATATTTGATATTAATCACTTTTTAAATTCATGTATGTGTAATGTGTATATTGAGTATTAAGTCTATTGAGTATTGATTCATTTTTAGTAACTTTATGACTTTAATCAATTGATTCTTACATTTCTACATCTTTTTACTCATTAAAGTAATGTAAACTATAAAAAAAATATGCTTTTTTTTGTAAACAGCGCACTAAAATTAATATAAAAATCATAATGCCTATTAAAAAGCATTTGTAGATTGAATGAAAGCCTTCAAAATTCATTACAAATCATGTATTAATGGATTTCATGCTTATTTTTTAATTTTGGCATGGTTTTGCATGCGTGAAAAAAATTCACGACCGTTACGCCCGCTTCCCGTTACGTAACACCCGCGTCTCCCACGACACCCGCGACCATTTCGCGACGTTACCCGCGACCGCGATTTCGAACCATGGGGTCAACTACAAGAACAAAGAAAAAATGGGAGTGCGTAGGGGGCCCCATGTAGAATTGAGAGCCCAAGGATGGCAATGTGGAGTGGGTGGTCGTGCAATACTCTAAAGCATGCACTTGATACAGCCATATGCTATGTCCAACAATTTTTTTCCTTGTCATGCCATTTTAAATTATTAGGCTGTTAAGGTGCCAATGGAGCCTTGTCTTCATCAACAGACTCACGGGCATTGGCATCATACCCTAAAACTGGAGAAGTAGCAAGTGTGTCGGCACATGGATTTTGAACAGAGATTGATATTGTCTGCAAAAGGATTGTGTTGTGGGTGTGAGAAAATCCCCTAGTGCCTGGTGTGGTAAGCAAAACTCCTAGGCTATTCAGAATACACAGCTAGGGCCCAAATGCAATTCAACCAACTAGAGCACCTATGCTAGGTCACAGACAACTTGCCAAGTTATGGCACTAGTGATTAATCACAAACGCTATGATGAGTGCAGATGGCTTGGCCATGGGCAACGTTTCTGCAAGGCACTGCAGGGATTGTTGTACGATTAGGAACAATTTTTTTTTTATAGCAAAAGAATATTTCATTAATAGATTTTACACGAGGGGGAATGAGACATCTACCAGAAAAGGCCTGGAACAATCCAGAAAAAAATATAAAAAATAAACAACTAAAAATTTTTTCAAAAAAAAATTCAGCATTCCAAAAATGTTCCTTCAATCTCTATGTACCTCATGGAAATGAATACCTCAGAAAAAAACCCAAAACAGCACACAACAGTGAGGCCAAATGCTGAATTTTATCCCAAACCAGCACCCAATTTAATTTCTTCCCATTGAATATCCTTGCATTATGCTCCAACCATAACCCCTACAAAACTGCGAGCATTCCACACTTACATAGGACTGCCTTATCCTTTCTCCTACCAAACCCTTCGAAAGAAATAGCTAACAATTCACCAACCAAAGAAGAGCAAACCCAGCTCTCTCCAAAAATACCAAAAAGCATATTCCAAATCCCCCAAGAAAATTCACAGCAGAAAAGAAGATGAGAAGCCGTCTCAGAATTTTTGTAATAGAGCACACATACATCGGGAGAAAGATCCTTCAAAAGTCTCCTAATTTGAAGCAAGTTATTAGTATTAATTTTATTGAGCACAACCAAGAAAGTGAAAGCCTTAACTTTTGTAGGAGCCTTAGCCTTCCAGATGAAACGATAGAGCGGGAAATAAGAATTGGAGTGAGTCAAGAATTCAAAAAAAAAAAAAAAAAGATTTACTAAAAACACTCCCAACTAATCCAAAGACCAAGACCAAACATCCCTCCCTGATGAAATATTACTCCCATTCAATAAAGATAACAAAGAAGACAACTTCATCAACTCTCTATCATTAAGAGGTCTCCTAAAATGGAGATTTGGGCTATCAAATCCCCAACAAAGAAAGATATAGCTCTATTTTGCTCGAAGCTCAATTGAAAGAAACAAGGGAATGAATTGTGTTGGCCTAACATGGCTTACGAATCTTATTTTGATGATAACAAATCAAGGGTATTTAACACGTTTTGGTTAAAGTGATGATGTTTCAGGAATCAAGTATATGAATTGAAGATTAAGTAATCACAAGCCTTATTGAAAGATTACATTCCAAGGACAAGTTGAAAAATGAAAGTTTAAAGAGTATGAAAGCATGGATTCAAAGATGATTTGATGAAAGCTTAAAAGAGTATTGAAGCTCAAAGTGAAGATGAACTCAACAAATGACAAACATGAAGACTCCGAACTTAGAACGTTTTTAAGTCTAAAGAAAGTTTTTATGTAAGTACTTCATTCCAAAGTCAATATGGATTCTTTGAAGCTTATTAGGATAAATCATTGACTCAGAGACCGTATTTTGAAAAAACCAAAAAATATTTTCAAGAGTCTCAAAATGTTTTTACAAGTATAAAAGAACACAAAAGATTTTGAAAACAAAATGAAAAACAGATTTTTTGAACTATCCAAGCGACTGACCCTTGTTGGCCCAGTCGACTAAACTTTATACAGAACAAAATTGGGCAGACAGTAAAGGCCCAATCGACTGACCCTGGCGAGCCCAGTCGACTAACCCTACACTGACTTTGAAATTTCTTTTTTTTTTTTTTTAAGGCCCAGGCGACTGACCTCTTGAGTCTAGTCGACTGACCCTTCGAAATTCAAATTTTTAAAATAACGAGAAGTTTCCAAAATTGAGTGTTTGAAATTCTAAATGTTATGAAAACTTGGGAAACACTCCAAGTCACTTAGGGAACACGAAATATACTTTCTAAACTCTATAAATACCCCACAAGACAAAGGATTTCATACACCAAGAATTAAAATCAGCCATCAAGCCTTATTGCTTACAATCTTCAAAAGCTCTCTTACCCACATACTTGCTAAAGTTTTCTACTGAGTCTTGCTGAGATTTTCTCACCAATCTTTGCGCACAAATTCTGATTCTTTCAATCAAAGGAAGAAGATTACGGTGATAGATATTTAAAGCTTCAAATACTCTATATTTCATATTTTGATTTGAAGTATATAGCTGTGCTTTAAACTTGTACTAATCAAGCTCATGTTGAGAGGGTCTTTGTACACCAAATTCTCTTGTTGTTTTGTTGACAGTTCAAGATAATTCAATCGTTGTACCAAGCGTGAAGTAGCGTTTGGAGAGGAGGACTCTATCCTATTGAAGGAGTGTTGTAAAGGTTTGCTCCGCCCGTAAAAAAGTGGTATAGTGGAATCCTTAGGTGTGTTGCCTAAGGCGAGAACGTAGGTGGAGTTAGCTAAACCTCGTAAACTCTCGGTGTCACTCTCTTCCCTACTCTATTTAATTTTCTGCACATATATCAACTGCGTGGGTTGGATATCAAATTGCTGAAAATTAATTTGCTTTTGGGAATTGCGGAAACTAAAAGGCAGTACGTTGGTTGATCAATACATATTGTGAAAACTGTAATGGAGTATGTTGATTGATTAACACCCAAGACTCATTAATATTGAAAGCAGTTTATTTCAATTCTGAGTTTTGGAAGTTTGGTTGAATTCTTTATTTCTTTTCATATTGAAATCCAGCTTACCTTGTTGAGTGGATTGTCAAATTCAAAAGCTAAATCTTGGAAGCATTGCTGGAATTGATATATTGTTTCATATTGTAAAGCTAATCTTGGTTGATTGAATTGGTTTATTGGGTGTTGATTTAAAGTGCTGAAATAAGTCTTGGAAAATCTACAAAGTATTAAATTTAGTATTCTCATTCATAAAGACTTAAAATTGAATTAATTCTCAACTGAACTTGTGATTGCTGAAATTAAAAAGAATTTAGAAAGAATTAATAAAAGAGGTTATACAGAAATTTTTATAATCTCAATTCACCCCCCCTCTTGGGAGTACACCTTCCTTTTCAAATTGGATAAGAATGCAAAACTAAGCCAAGGGTCTTTCCAAAAACGGATCTAAGAGCCCCTCCTTGCCTCAAGTTTAGTGTGAGGAATGAAAGAAGGACAAATCTGAAAAATTGACCTCCACAAACTATCAAAAGAACATCTTAAAACTAATATTGGTATCCCACCCATTCCCATTCAACCTTAACGTACTTCTTATCACTCTATGCCAAAAGGACAATTCTTCTAGAGAGACAACGTAGCCATTTAGCTAAAAAAAAGTTGTGCTTTTAGACACCAACTCCCCTAGACCCAACCCTCCCTCCTTTTTTGACCTACAAACCTCACCCTAGCTAACTAAGTGGTCCCTATGATCCCCCCTACCAAACCACAAAAAGTCTCTCATGATTCCCCCAAGCTTGCTAGCAGTCCTCATCGAAATCCTAAATATATACAGGAAATATAACGGAATGCTAGAAAGACAAGTTTGGATCAAGGTTATTCTACCCCCTAAAGAGAAAAGAGCCCCCTACCAATCGTCTAACCTCTTAGCCACCCTTTACCAAATTCCAAAAATTCGTTACTCTAGGATTACCCCGCAAGGGGACCCCTAAGTAGGTCATAGGCCAATCGAGAATGCCACAACCCACATCAATGGTCCTTTCCCTCGCTCGCTCCATGGACACATTCAAAGCTGCCAATCCACTCTTCCCCATTTGAATTTAAAGACCCAACACCCTCTTAAAATTTTAAAGAACACCCAAAATTCTCTTAAAGGAAGCATTATGATTGTCAAGGTAAAACATCAGCAAACTAAAGATGAAAAACCACCACTCCCTCTCTCCCTATTCTAGACCTTCAACCAACCCCCTCTCCACAGCCCCATCCACCATTTTGCTCAACACATCAATTGCAGGACAAATAGAGGGATAAAGGGTCACCTTGTCTAATACTAGAAGCTCTAAATTCAAATGGGTTAAAAAGGTGTAATTCTTCTTTATTTCACAAGTTAGCTAATGGCAAAAGGAGTAAAAATTTGATTGGGGAATTAAATGTGAGGGAAGGGTAGTCATTGGTGAACAAGGTTGATTGCATACGTTATTAGCAACTTCTTTCAGAACTTGTATTTGGGGGAGGAATATTGTAGGTCGATGTTAGAAGGGTACGATTGGGATCCTATTTTTGCTGATCAAAAGAGTTGGTCAGAGAGACCTTTTGAAGAGGAGGAAGTGAAAGAGGTGGGTATTGATATCAATAGGGATAAGGCCCTAGGCCTGTATGGGTTTAACATAGCTTTTTCTCAAGCTCATTGAGAGGTTGTTGAGGGCAATTTGTTGAAAGCTTTTATTGAATTCTTTGGGAATGAGATTTTGAGCAAAAGCATCAACTCCTCTATATCGCCCTGGTGCCTAAAAAGTCCAACTCTATTAACGTTGATGATTTTAAACCTATTAGCCTTGTTTCTAGTGTTTACAAAATTTTCATTAAAATCTTAGCTTATAGGATGAGTTAAGTGCTTGTTGATACCATTTCTAGTGCCCAAAGTGCATTCATTGGGGGGGGGGGGGGGGGGTACTTGTGGCCAATGAGGTGGCGGAGGAAGTTCGTAGGGATAAGAAGAGGGGTTTTGTCTTTCAAGTATATTTCAAGAAAGCCTATGATAAAGCAAGTTGGAGCTTCTTAGATAAAGTCCTTCAAAGGAAGGATTGTGGCGAGCGTTGGTGTCAGTGGATTCAGCACTGCTTGTCATGGCTATCTCATTTTAGCCAAATCTAACCAATTAGGAACATTTTAAAACACTCAACTAAGGCTCGCTTCAAGTTGAAGCATGCTAAAAAATCTAAAATACCAAACCTCAGAAAGGCCAACACATCATGCAATTAGGCTTATGCATTTGAGCATAAGTGCGTCTAGTGCTCCTTTTCACTTTGAGGCATACACATTTTAGTTGTGTGAATTTTAGGTTAGATTTGGCTAAAATGAGATAATATCGTTTTATGTAAAGTAAAGCCCTAAAGTGAGTGATCTCTTAAACTCTTGAACTTTCCTTTGAGAGTTGCATCACTTGTTAGTCATCCTTTGGCATGGTTTACTTAATGAACGAATTCGTGTTAACATTCTTATAATAACAAACAAATAGTTAATAAACTATAATTGGAATTCTTTTAAAATTTTATTTGCAATTTTCTTAATTTTTCTTTATTTTTGTAAATAAATGTAAGATATTAATATATTTTTTGTCTAAAAAAATAAAACTATCAAAAGGCTCACACCTCAATGGGTTAAGGCTAAGGCCTCCCCTTACAAGGGTTAAAATGCTTGCCTTATGCCTTCGGCTTTCAAAGCATTAGTTAGGAACTTTGATGATCACAAAACCCTTAGTAGGGCAAGTGCCTCGCTTGAGAATATGCTTACAGCAGTTAAGGCAACTAGTTGGCCACGCATAATTGCAACAAGGACAAGTTGTTCTCATGATGCACCTGATGTACATGACTTGCCTTGGTGAGTTGTTCTTTTTTATCAACAAAGCCTATGAAGTGATCAAATAGTGATCTGGAGAACTCATACGACAGTGGCAATATGGGACTCGATGGTTTGGTTTATTGTTGTCTTGCATGCTAAAAGCCTTGGGACAAATTGCAAAAAGTGATACAAATGCACACGCGCACAGACACAAATACACAAGTACCTCCACAACATTGTGCAATTGCAAGTGGCCTAAGCATAAGGAATGCCTCCTTTTGGTAACACTAGATTTGGACTCTTGCTAATCCCTAAGCAAGCTAGGCTCAATACTAGTTAATAATTGCAAAACTATACAAAAAAATATCTAAAATATAGCATCAAAAACTTCCAAACCCTGGTTATTGTTATAGAAAACAATTCTTTTTCACTGGTACATAGATAAAATCATTTCATGAATTGTCAATTCTCAATAAACAAAAGACACACGATAAAATCATTTCATGAATTGTCAATTCTCAATAAACAAAAGACACAACCACTAACTTAAGGATTTAAGAAATATTAAGAAATTGAATGGTTTAATGTATGGATATCATTACCATAGATGACATCACCATACCTTTAACTTGGGAAAAATGCTCAATGACATCATCAACAAGTCTCTCAAAGCTGGGAATATAGCCAAAAAGACCTTCAGAAAGACCAAATCCAGGATAATCCATTGCAAAAACCCCAAATCCTGATGATGCTAACTTTCGGGCAATTCCTAAAAGTTAAAACCACATAATCACATCAGCATATTTCTTACAATATAATTTCTCCATTACTAATTAATTTAAGAACTACCTGCCTTCAAAGAAAAAGGTGCAAGTATCTCCATAGCCGTGGCAAAAACAAACCAGTGCTTTTAAAGGATGTATCTTTGGGAGCCAACTTTTAGAGAAAATTTCCAATCCTCGGGAATTCACCCTATACAACTACGCATAACATCTAAAATTTTAAAATTTTCTGTTTAAAAGTAATTATTCAATACTGTCATTAAATTCAGATCATGAAGCAATGGAATCAATGAATAATGCACATCGAGTAGATGATGAAGCCATAACTCAAGCCACAAAAGCAAAATTAATAGAAACCAAAACAAGAACAATTAGTTTCACATTAATTAGCTTTGCATTTGTTTTAAACTTTAACAAGCATTTCACACAGCTTCTTCTCAGCTCTAGCATTTTTTTTATTTTTTTTTTAATAAAAGAAGAGTTTCATTAAAAGATTAAGAATATACAACCAGGAGAATAAGACATCTCCTTAACAAAGTCTGGAAAACCCAGATTAAAACAAGGAGAAAGACCAGAAAACTAAAAACAGACAAATAAAGCCACCACGAAATAACAATCCAACACATAATGCCAATTGTGCTGAATATCAGAAAAGCTCACCCCCTTAACATTAAGGAGGAGGAATAAACAAGAAAAAAATAGCATAGAATAAACAATAATTAGATTTCTATATAAAATGAAAAAAAAAATTAATGCATTAATAAATGCTTAAAAAAAATAAATTTTATGTGCAATCAACATAAATGGGCTCTGCATGGCATGATTTGTAATGACTACGAGTGAATCAGCTACCTCTTTCATCTCCAGCCCATCAGTAGGTAACTGCAAGACATTCGACGACCAGTAATTAGTTATGATTTTGTATATTATGAATAGAATCATATGTCACATGAATAAGCAAAATGAATGAGATGTGAGAAATTAAAAGACCACCAGGGGAGGTTATTTCTGGGGCTGCACCTTCAGTGCATGAAATTGAACCCTGTGATTTGAAGCATATGCAACATGTACAGTCTTGTTGCTCAATGGATTTCAGACTGAATTAAATTCCATATAAGACAATATCCTCAAATGTAATTTAAAAGAGAAAAGTTTCATATACGCAAAATTCCAAATCTATACAATACGGCACCACCAAGGGTTGACTTAAAATTATCAATCATGCAAAAGGAATATTTCTCCAAATAACAAATATTGATATCGAACCAATTCTTCTAAGTTTGCTATGTTTGAGCTTGGAAGCCAAATAGAAACCTACTGTTTATACATCTTTTAGGTTATTTTCCAACAAGTCATTGACATAAAAACTAAAATCAAAATCAATATAACTGGTGATTGTTTGTGATCAGTTTGATACCATATCAGATATTATCAGAGGCTTCACTACGGGCTGATAATGTTTATTATTTGATATATATTGACCTCAGAAAGTTCTCTGTAAAGAAACTAGCATCTGTTGATCATGGTTTAAAAATTTGTAGAAACTGTTGAAAATATTATCATTTGGATAGCAATAAACATAATGTGTGTATATTATCATTTGTAGTTGGATTGGACTGTGAATTCAAAACAACAACAACAACAATAAAGCCTCAAGTCTAAATTTGAAAAGAACTAAGATAAATTCAAGCAAAATAGATAGAAAATTACTTAAATTCACAATATTAGGACAAATTCAAGCAAAATAGATAGAAAATTACTTAAAAGGGAAAGGATCACTTCAGTAGTTTGGAAACAATTTGGATGATGTTAAGATCCAAAAATCCTCAGTCAAAACAAAGATGCAAATTCATGAGCCCTTTGGAAATAATTATTGAAACAACAAATATTGGGGGCTAATTGAGTTTACAACTTAATAAGGTAGTTTGGAAACATTTTGGCGCTTCTAGTATCTAAAGTCCTCATGTAAAACATAGGTGCTGTTTCATAAGAAGTTTGGGAGTATTTCTCCAAATAACATGGTAGCAAACCAATACTTTACCAATTTATCTTCTTTCTTTAAAGAAAAGGTTTATAAAGTTTTAGCATGGACCACAAATTAAGACTGACAGAACACTAAAAAATACTAGATAAAATTTTAAACTTGATAATCAAGAAATCAACAACACTAGTAGACTTCGATATCTGTGATCTATTATGCCAGCAGAAGGAGAAATTGAAGAGGATGTATTGTAATACAAAGGGATAGCTTAATTCTTCTTTGCTCTCTCCTATCAACAGCTCCCGCCAAGACTGTGAGCATGGGGAATGATAAAAAGGTTTGGAGTTTAGATACTTCTAAGGATTTATTTTGTAAATCTTTTTTCACCTACTTGACTCATAACTCTAATGTGGATCCTTTTGGTTTGTACTCTTTGATCTGGAAATATAAAGCTCCCTAAAATATGAAAGCTTTTATTTGGATTGTGGTTCTTGATAGAAATAATACTAAGATGTGCTTTAGAAGAGAACACCTAATAAAACCCTATCACTAGATGTTTGTGTCCTTTGTTTGAGAAGAGGGGAGACTTGCTCACACTTGTTTCTTCATTGCCCCTTTAATTTTGTTGTCTGGAATAAATTATTTGGTATATGTGGTGAAGACTGAATTTGTCCCTCCACCTTGAAAGCTTCTTGCTCTATCACATTTTGAGGTTTTGGAAAAGGGGAGGATAGGAAAGCCTTGTAGCGATGCATTATTATGGCTGTTATTTGGAGTGTTTGGTTGGAGAGGAATGCCAGAATTTTGAAAGGGGTGGCCACTGCTAATAATTTGGTTTGGACTAGGGTGGTTTATCTTACATCACTGTGGGTGTCAGCTAATGGTTGTTTACATCATGTTTTTTTAGAAGACCTTCAGCAGGACTAGTTGGCTGTGCTTCATTGAGTTGGCTCTCATACTATGATGATATTTTGTTGTAATTTTATGCTGCTGTTGTAAAATGAGGATTCCTTATTCTCCTACTTTTTTTCTTTTTGTTTTCCTTTTTCTTCTTCTAATCTATATTCTTATCTCTTCTAATAAGTTTCTTTGTTTATCAAAAAATAAAAAGTAGAGTTAAAGCGGGTAGGGTAAAATGGAGTGCTTTGGGCACACTATGTGATCATAGGGTTCTGCTAAAATTAGAAGGAAAGTACTGTTGGACAGCTATAAAACCAGTCATTTTATATGGATCAGAATGTGGGACAATTAAGAAATAACATATTCAAAAAACAAAAGTCATCAAAATGTGAATCTAACATGGATGAGAGGTAAAACATTAAAGAATACATTAAAGAATGAACATATTCGCAACAAGCTAGGAATAACCCTAGTAGAAGATAAAATAAGGGAGGGGCGACTTAGAACGAAGGCCAAGTAGTGCAATGGTGAGAAGGAGCGAGCTAGTTATTATCAATGGTATTAGAAGATGTAAAGATAGACTTAAAATAGCTTGGAATGAGATTATGAGGAAGGATTTAACAACTATTAAGTTAGTTGAGAAAAATGCCCTTGACCATGTGAATTGACAAAAAATGATTCATATAGCCCACCCCACTTAGTGGGACGTAAGACTTGTGTTGTTATAGAATACTAAAAGAATATTATATGCTGATGGTATTAATTATGATATATAGATTTTCAAAATAATTTTTTCTCTATAAAGCAAGCAAGCCTATGTCAACTGTCAATCAAGGTTTCAGAACTGTCAGAGCAGTGGCAAAAATATAGGACCCATGAATTCTGACAATTACAAAACTCGGATAAAATGAATTGGCGATAAATCAGAATATTCTATCAAAACCAAGTGAACCTCTTTAAAACTGAATTTGGTTGTTCTTGGCTCAATACATGGCATGCAAAAGTGGATGGGTTTGAGTCGCCCACTTTGGTCAGGCAGGTTGGTCTTCCAGGTCCATATGGGTTGGGGCGAATATCTAGTTTAAGATTTTGGGTTTGGAATGGACGCAAGGATTTGAGTCGATCAAGATGAAGATCCGGGCAGGTTTGGGTCGACCAATTTGGTTAGGCAGGTTGGTCTTTCGGGTCATTGGTTTTGTAGTTGCGGGCAGTGTTCTTTTTCCTCCTTTTGTGTGTTGTGTCCTTACCGCCCATCCAAGCTTCATATTCATTCCAAAGTTTTAAGATAAACAAGGTGTTAATTTTAAAAGTGTTAATTTTAAAATGGCATGCTTTAGCAATTTGCATTAATTTGTCAGGTAATAAAAATAAAAATAAAAAGTTAAATTTTTTGGTTTGCTGGAAATTGGAAGATATAATTCAGAAATTCAGACTAATTTGAATTCAAATTAAATTTCAAAAATAGACTGCGTTCCTCACTTCAAAACCCGGGAGACAACAATGAACTTCCAAATTGACTAAATCACTCATTATTCAGTTCATTACAGATTAAAACCAATCGATGCACATTCTGATCAATCATTACAAGTTAAAAACTAATTGATACGCATTCACAGATAGTATGACAGCACAAGCAGGATACCTTAAACAAGCAATGATCAATCCCGAGTTGAATCTCCTTGAAGGCCTCGCGAGCACGCCTCCTGGCGAGCACGTCGTCCATGTTTGAGTCGACAACTCTTTGCAATTCTTCACTAATGCCCTCGATTTTCGCTCCTGGTGCCATGATTTCTGCCTCCTCCCTCGAACACTAAATCCAGTGTCTTTTTCAGTTTTCATTCGCTGATTCGAAGAGTCATCTGAACTTCTCGGATTAGAGCAACTTCGTTTGGGAATCGAGGGAAGAAAGGATTCTTTGCTTCGTCTCAACGACAGTGGCGGGCCCTCTTTTTTTGGCGATTGGTCTCCATCAGTGCATCCGAGTGGAGCTCAGGCCTGAGGGCAAATGTGTGAACAGTCCCACCAACAAAGATACATGCCTTATCATTTCATGCGACGGGACAAATGTGTCAATCAGTCATTTATTTATATTTAAAAATGTGTTGATTAAAATACAGAAAATAAATAAAAAATAAATAAAGATAAGACATAAATTTTACGTGGAGTAGGAATGAATAGGATCAAAACTTTACTATGAGAATTATAATAGGATATGAAATTGACATTATATAAGATATCCCTATCTTCTCTTTATCTTTTTTTCACTTTATCTTTCATCTTCTCTTATCTTCACTATATGTCTACTTGCATTGAAGCATCAAATATGTCTCAAATGAGAAGGAGAGGGTATCCTTTTATAAGACAATATGGATAACTATGCATTTATTAGGGGGAAAATCAAAGGGGTGGAAGAAGATGGGGTGACATATACTTTATAAGTACAAACATATGGGGTAGGTTCACATGGGACATGAATTGGTGTAGATATATAGGGTAGATTTATAGTTGACATGGGGCACATCCACCTATATTTCATAACACTCCCCGTTAGATGTCATCTATATATTAACTCATTCTATTAAGATCTTTAAGGCATCTCATTCAGATAAGATGAATCAATTTCTTAAATGTTGTACTAGGCAAAGTTTTGGTGAACAAATCTACAAGATTATTACTTGATCTGATATGCTAAACATCTATATCACCATTATTTTAAAGTTCATGCGTATAGAAGAATTTTAGAGAGATATGTTTTATTCTGTCACCCTTTATATATCCTCCTCTTAGTTGAACTATACATGCAACGTTGTCTTCATATAAAATTGTTGGAATATTTTTGATTGATTGAAAACCACAATTTGCTTGGATATGAGAAATCATCGATCTAAGTCACACACATTCTTCAAAATGATTAAAGGATGTTGCTATAATCGTCTACTTTACTGATCTCTAGAATATAACAGTTTTTTCGTAAAGAAATACATATCCAGTTTGAGATTTAGCATTGTAAGGATCAAATAAATATTCAGTATCTGCATATCCTACTAATTGAGATTTGAAATCAAATGAGTAGAATAGACACAAATCAGATGTACCTCTCAAATAGCGTAGAATGTGCTTAATTCCATTTCAGTGCCACTAAGTAGGAGTAGAGTTGTATCTTACTAGAAGATTTATAGCAAATGTAATGTCAGGTCTTGTACAATTGGTTAGATACATTAGAGAGCCGATAGCACTTAAATATGGTACTTCAAGACCAAGTAATTCGTTCCCCTCATCATGAGGTCAAAATGGATCCTTCTTAACATCAAGTGATCACACCATCATTGGAGATCCCAAAGGATGAACTTTGTCCATATAGAATTGTCTTAATACCTTCTCAGTATATTTAGATTGATGAACAAAAATTCTGTCATTTACATGTTCAATCTATGTAGGCCAAATATTTTGTCTTTCCTTAATCTTTCATTGCAAATTCAGTCATTAAATAATTAGCAACTTTAGTGAACTCTTCAAGAGTCTCAACTAAATTCAAATCATCAACATAAACAACAATTATATCAAATCCGAATTCTGATCTTTTAATAAAACTGCATGGATAAGTTGGATCATTTATAAAACCTGTTTTCACAAGGTACTCAATTGATTGTATCACATGCGTCCAAATTGCTTTAGTCTATATAAAGAACGTTGGAGTTTAATTGAATATAAATTTATGGGTTTTACTTCAGGCAATTTAAATCCTTCAGGTATTTTCATATAAATTTCATTATCCAACAATCCATATAGGTATGCTATTACTACGTCCATAAGACACATGCTCAGTCGTTCAACGACTGCTAGCCCAATTAAGAATCTGAATGTGATTCCATTCATTACGAGAGAATATGTTTTCTCATAATCAATTCTGGGTTTCTGGGAGAAACCTTGTGCCACAAACCTTACTTTATACCGAGTAATTTTATTATTTTCATTTCACTTGCGCACAAATACCCATTTGTATCCAAAGAGTTGGACATCTTTTGGTGTCTAAACTACAAGTCCAAAAACTTATCTTTTTGATAGTTAGTTTAATTCTGATGTGATAGCCTCTTTCCATTTTGGCCAATCACTTTTATATCAACATTCATTAACAGATTTAGGTTCAGGATCCTCATTACTTCTAGTAATGTCAGTAGTTACTGTATATGCAAATGTATTGTTGACAAACACTTTATTTATATCCCACATTTCTCTTGCGTAATGAATTGAGATCTCAATATTATTTCCAGGTAGCTGTGCCTTTTTAAAGGATGTCTCTTCAAAAGTTTTCTCTTCAAGAGATTCCTCTTCAGGAGGTCCCTCTTCAAAAGGTTTTATAATACGGATTTCATTTTCAGAAGAAATGGGTTTGTGAATGTCGAATGGATTATCCACCTCTGTAACCTCTTCTATAGTATTTACATATTTCAATCATCTCATTCTAGGAGTTTTAGCTTTTGCACCAACATGCCTTCCACGTTTAACTTGTGGTTTACATTCATTAGCCAACTGTTGTCCTTCAGGGACATCAATACGTGTTGAAATATTTGCAGCAGGTGTAACGCCTTGGACTTGCCACGTGGAACCCAGCGTGTCATGAGACCAAACATGCATCTCTGATACCATTTATGTAGCAGAATTAATTTAATAACCTCAAACAAAATACGAGAGTGCTATATATATATATATATATATATATATATTCAAACCCATAAAACGTACAACCAAATCCTCCATTTTTACATATCTAGCACAAAATATTAAACATAGTTTATACACATATCCGTTCTTTTATTTACTCACAAAACTACCCTACCCTGGAGCTTTCTAAACTCGATCACTTGGAAGACCTGAAAAGATTAAATATTCGCCAGGGTGAGACACCTCTCAGTAAGGAAGAAATAAATTACAACATCGTGTGACTGAAGTGTTTAATATATAATTACAAAATATACATACAGTTGTATTTCACTATTAATAGCAGTTAAGAAAATATATTCTTAATCACATCATTGTTGACTTCTCTGTCGCCTAATCACATCCACATATACATAATTATTTTTACGGACAATTCCCAAGAATAGGGAAGTCTACCCACCCATACAAGTAGATTCCCTCTACTTTAGCACTAACACCAAGCCACTCACCTTTCTCAGTAAGCCCTCGGGTCATGTATCTAGGTAAATTCTCCGAGAATAAGGAAGGTCACTCGCCCATACAAGTAGCTTCCCTCTGTTTTGGTACCCACAAAAATTACCAGAGCACTCACCTTCCTCAGCAAGCTCTCGGGCGGAGTATTCTACTTTATCATAAACACTTAAATAATTTAAAGTTACACATATCCAATGCCGTCATTTCATAGAGTTCCACACATATACGCATACCACAATCAATCCACACGGGATACTTTGTATAGTTTTCATTCACACCCACACAGGGTTCATATCCACACAGAATGCAATGTCCACACAGGACTCTAATCTATATAAAATACATGTCCACACTAGACTGGTCCACACAGGACTATCATGCATATAACATACACCACCCTGTTCATGGAAAATAGGTAAAACAAACTCCTCATACCACTACCAATCTTCAAAGCTTAACAAATTTCTCTTGGATCTGCTAGAATATAAAGCTTCATCAATTTGTAATAAAGTATCTTTGGGTAACTTTATATTAACTCTTCTGGAGCCTTTAATCAAATTTGCAGAACTAGATATTGTATTAACATTTGTTGAATATATATTCAAGTAATGGAAATATTTCCTATCTCGAAGAATTGTGTGTGTTGTAGCACTGTTAGCTAAACAAACTTTTTTCCAAAGACATCTTAGAATTGATCAAAACTTTAAGACAATCCACACTACAACAAATAATTTTAAATCTCATTACTATAATTGATAATTGTAGCAATTTATCAAAATACAATATTACTTACTATATATCTTAAAATATTACATCATTATTTTCATTTGGATTTACAAGGAAATCAGCAACGTCAGGATAAACAGAATTGGATCTATTGGAACAACATTATTAGCAAAATTTGTTTCAACCTCTTTAGTCTTTTCCTTTTCTTTTATAGATGCTTGGTATAGATCTACCAAGTGTCTGGGCGTATGATAGGTACGCAACCAATGACCTTTTCCTCCGCATCTGTAACATTCAATTTCATGCTATTTGGGTCGCTGATTTTGATCATTTACCCGCTTATGGGGGTCATCCCTCTTATAGGGGTTATCTCTCTTCTAGGGGATTGTAGCCTCACGTTGATGCCAGTGATTATTTCGACTACAGCCACCACCATGTCCACAACCATGCCTGCTGCCTCGTCCTCAACCACGAGGTATATTCATATTCACTTCAATGGATGGGGTTGAACCAGTTAGACGAGTTCAGTGATTTTTCATCAAAAGCTCATTATTTTGCTTAGTAACAAGAAGACATGATATAAGTTTAGAAAATTTAGTAAATTTCCTCTCCCTATATTACTACTGCAGGAGCACATTAGTGGGATGGAAAGTAGAAAAAAGTTTTTTCTAGCATGTATTCATCAGTAATATTTCATCACATAATTTTAGTTTCGAGCTAATCTTATGTAGGGTTGAGTTATATTCACCGACTGTTTTAAAATTTTGTAACCTCAGGTGTAACCATTCATATTGAGCTTCTGGTAAAATCACAGTTTTTTAGTGGTAAAATCTATCATTTAAATTTTTCCATAGGATAAGTGTGTCTTAAACAGTTAGGTATTTAGTCTTTTATTCTTCATCTAAATGATGACGGAAGAAGATCATAACTTTTGCGCGATCCTACAGGGATGTAGTATTTCCATCTAAAATAGTATCTCCCAAGTTCATTACATTTACATGAAAATCAACATCAAGAGTCCATGATAAATAATTGTTGCATTTGATATCAAGGGGAAAAAATTCAACTTTGCTTAGGTTCGACATCTAAATAAATTAACAATAATAAAACAATTTAGAAAACAAAATGTAAAAACTAAAATAAAATTGAGATAATAATATAATAGTATTTCCACCCTTCTGGGGTACTTAAATATGTTTCTTCAGGAACACTATTTTATTTTTCTCAATTTATACTCTTCAGGAGTATAATTCTAATTTACAATATTAAATTGAGTAATAATTTAACACTTCTTCTAGAGATTAAATATACTATTTCATATGGAGAATAAATGTTTCATCTCTTCAGGAAGTCAAATTTAACATCTCTTCGTGAGGTTAAAAATATAGATGGGAAATTTAAATATTTTGCCTCTTTAGGATAACTATCTCTTCAGGAGATTTAAATATGTAAATGAGAAATTTAAATATATTGTCTCTTCAGGAGGACTATCTCTTCAGGAGATATATATATATGCGGAAGATTTAAATATATAGCCTTGTAGTGATTCAAAAAAAAATTCAAATTCAAATTTTAATTTTTTTTTAAAAAAATTAAATTAATTAAATAATTATTATTAAATAAATAATATAATATTATAAGAATATATAGGATATGTATAAGGAAAGCAATCATGGATTGCAGAAAGCAGAGGCAGCGCAGCTCCTTCGTCTTCCTCGTCTCCTCTCTCCCACTCTTCTCAATCTCTTCTCTAATATTCGGCCGATCGGAAATCTGAAGATACTGTTAGGTTCCTATCTTTGCCACCGACAATCCTACTCAAGCGGATTTGTCGTGGGACGACATGGGCATATCTCCTGGGGTAAGGTCAATTCTTACTCTTACCTCAATTTTTCTTAAATCTTAAGCCCAATTAACGAATGGAAACTGTCAGGACATTCGTGGGGAGATTTTCTACAATCTAACCAGAGCGGGTTTTCAAGTTGGAACTCCGGGGCACTAACCCTAAATCGGGGTAAGTTTAATAATTTAGGCTTTTATAGGCTATTTAGGGTATTTAGAACCTAGGGAAATTTTAGTGAAAGTTACTTTGGGAATTGTGATGAATAATGTGGTAAAGTTTGAATTTCAGGGGTTTTGAACGTCATGGGGCGTAAGTCGGGGTTTTATCGGAATTTTCAGGAATTAGGTAAGAGGATTAAGTTAAGTCAGTAATTTATGGAATTTGAGTCAATTTATTTGTTATGTTTACATATATAACTTGATTTGAGAATTCGAAAGTTATTTTCGAAAACCCCGTTCGGATTAATTCATTTTATAAAATTAGGATATATGATATGTAATTTTGTATAAAATGAATGGTGGAAAATTGAATATATATATATATATATATATATATATAAGCGTGTTTAAATGTGAAACTGTGTGGCAGATGATTTGAATGAGTGGGAAATTATAAAATACTAAACTATTTGAGAAATACTAGAAATGCTTGTGAAAATACATGAACTGTTTATGAAATGCAGAAGTTTGAAATAACCTCCAGTGGCTAGATATTGTTTGATTGGCTAAGGGCCAGAATTATTATTTGATGGCCGAGGGTCGAGTTTTAATTGACGGCTATATGCCGGGTTATATTTTGTGGCTAGGGGCCAGGTTTTTGGAATAGCATGAAATATATGTAAATTGATGTTAATGGTGATTTCTATTATCTAAATTGCATTATATGCTTTAGGAACCCTGAGGACCAATGTATTGTGAGAACGATACCGTTGCTAGGGAGGGATTTGTTATGTGGCCGTGTGCGCCCACACCTGTACTAAGAGGTGTAGGGTGGCCTTGTTCGATTTGCCTACTTGAGGTGAATGTACCCCCTGGGTAAGGGCAATCGGACCAGCATCTGGAGCTGCATATACCTACAGAGTATGTTAGCAGAGAGTACAGATGACAATTGACTAAGTGATCCCCCAAGACAATAGTCTAGCCTTCGAGCCACACAGCCCGTGCCATGGGGGAAGTAAATGACGTGTTTGTTATAGAGAGTGTCTATATGCATATTTGCTAATTTATGAAAATACGAATAATTAATAAGATAATTTCAAGGGCTTGCTAAGAAAGGTGAGTGTCGTAGTAACAGTAATGGTATTTGAGCAAAGGGAAGCTACTTGTATGGGCGAGTAATCTTTCATATCCTCGGTTAATTGTGTGTGTAAGTGTGAAATAAGAATGTTTTCATAAATGTGTTTATTTACTTAGTGAACTGGTTATTTTTTGTACACTAAATGCATGTTGGCCACACACTAACATTAACTTAGTCTTTCCCTTACTGAGTTGTGCCCTACCCCTACTTTACAAACTATCTTTTCAGGAAATCCTAGGGATCAGGTCTAGCAGGCTAGAGGAATTAGACCAGTGGTTTAAATTTATGTTGGTGGTGTGTATGGACAGAGATTTTATTTTGTATAGTTTTATGAGATGTAATTATGTGAAAATAGAGATATTTGTGTATAAAGATAGTCAGAACTCTGGTAATGTAATTTGAGGATTTTATATTTTATTTTCGATGCGTATATGTGTTTTATATATGATGGATAAGGTATAAGGCACACACTAAAGTAGCACCTCGGGCCCACGTGACGGGTCGGGGTCGTTATAGGTGGTATTAGAGCCTAGGTTTGCTAGGTTCTGTAGACTTTGAAGATTGATAATTACTAGAGTATAGGTTAAGATAAGATAAGGATAGGAGTGGGTAGGTTAAGATGGGTTTTGGTTTGAAAGCTTGGAGGCAGAATTCTTTTGACAGACTTCTATGATTTTCTGAATCAGACGCAAGTTTCAGAAAACTATGGTAAATCCATCAATGGCTTCGTTTTCTAGGTTGAGAGACTGAAACTCAGGAAATTTAGGTTGGAATGTTAGGATGAGTGGGTATGTGTGTTAAATTAATGTTAGGATGAAGATTTTTACCTCAATGGTTTTGTGATAGAATTGGAATATGAATTATTAAATTAGAACTTGTATATTATATAAATTTCATTATTCCATATTTGCATTAATTATGTTAAATGTGAAATTTCTAATTCGAGTTATATCCTATTTACAAGATGGATTCCAGGGGAAAAAATATTGTGATTGGAGGGGATACCTCTAGTGAAGATGATGCTGATGCTTCAGTAGTGTTGTGAAATATAGCGCGGTAGGCTAGAAAGGAGAACAGGAGGGACTCTAGAGAGCAAGATCAGCCACCAGTTGAGCGAGGCTGCACATTTAAGATGTTCACTCAGATGAATCCGTTAGCATTTACAGGAGGACCGAACCCGAAGGCAGCTGAAGATTGGGTTCAGGAAATAAAGGAGTTACTGGGGGTGTTGATAGCTTTGGTGTATTCCCAAAAGGGGGGTGGGTGAATTGGAATTTTAAAAATTACTTCCTAGGTAAAACTAGATAGTCATATAGCGCAACCTAGGGTCTTTCTAATTATACACCAATTGTGTAGAAAATGATATAACGTGCGTAAATTAAATCATGCGCATCATTCACAATATATCATACACGTGCAAAAATATAAATTGAGAAAATATAAACAGTGCACACACGATATGTTATCAGGGTTCGGCCAACTGTGCCTACGTCCCCGCCTCTAGCTCGCAAGCCCGAGGATTCTACTAAAGCTCACTTAACGAGTGGAGCGACACCAGTTACAACCAAGTCAATTAACGGGACTGACCTCAACCAACACGCCTTACCAAGATGGTACACCTAACTTTCCTAACCGGGTGTAAGCCAGTTCAGGACTATTCAACAGGGCTAGTTTCCCTTTGCAAGCCCGTGCTTGGAATACAATCA
This sequence comes from Malania oleifera, assembly GCF_029873635.1. Classification (NCBI taxonomy): domain Eukaryota; kingdom Viridiplantae; phylum Streptophyta; class Magnoliopsida; order Santalales; family Ximeniaceae; genus Malania; species Malania oleifera. Next base: position 73,771,320 of record NC_080429.1, on the reverse strand, counting down.
ATGTATATAAAATTTGCGTACACAGAAATATGTTTCTCATAAAAAGCATATATGTACTACAATTGTAACGACCCGGATTTTTAAATGAAATTTAAATAACAAAGAAAGGGAATGGGAAAAAGAAACAGAAGGAAGCTGCCAAGCTTCGTCGACAAACACAGGGTTTCGTCAACGAAGGCTTTAAGAATTTCATCGACGAACATAGGGCTTCGTCGATGAGAAAATACCGAGAGGGGGTCCTGAGGCAGCTTGAATTTCGTCGATGAATACAGGGTCTCGTCGACAAAATTTGTGAAGGACTTGTCGACGAAGGTCGGGCTCATCGACGAAATCCACTGTTCTATAAATATAGGAAATCCAGATTTTTGAGCTTCTTAAAAAGCTAACACTCTTTCTCTCTCTCCCCTTTGGCTCTCTCTTTCTCCCCCTCATCATTTTTGGGCCAGATATACGTCAGATCGACAATCCGAAGTCACCACGACGCTCCTGGCAGAGTTCTCTCCAAATCTACTAGAGCGGATCATGGGAGGAAGTTAGTTGGAAATCATCCCAAAGTTGAGGTAAGGCTTTTTAAGCCAGATTTGGTCTTGCGCTAGTTATAAGAAATGTTGTGCACATGAAAATACTGAAGTTAAATACTAGGGGTTTTCGTTTCCACGGGTGTTGATTTGGAACGTAGGAAAACATCCCTGAGTTGAGGTAAGGCTCTTAAGCCGAATTTGACTTATTGATAGTTAAAAGAAATGTTATATACGTTGAAATATTGAACTTTAATTCTGAGATTTTTCATTTTCATGGTGTTGAGTTAGGAACCCTATGGGTGCGGGACAATTTTATTAGGGGCTTTCCAGGGATCAGGTAAGGGGATAAACTAAGCTAGTACTGTTTTGGAAAATGCTTATATATATGTAGTTATCATTTGATTTATTGAAAATGTATATGATTATATATATATATATATATATATATATATATATATATGTCTTATATTTGCAAAATACTGTGAAAATGATCTTATGTTGAATATGTGGAAAATCTACTGTGTGGCATGAGTAAAAATGTTGTGAAATCTTGTTTTCTGTGAATGTGGATGATATGGATTTTTATGATGGAAAACCGGCGTAAGGGCCGAGATGTTTATATATATATATATATATATATATATATATATATATGTGGATGTGATTTGCCGGCGTATGGGCCGTGCTATGTGGTTTGCCAGCATACTGTGCTATGTGGTTTGCCAGCATACGGGCTGTGCTATGTGGTTTGCTGGTGTACGGGTCGTGCTATGTGGTTTGCCAGCGTATGGGCTGTTCTATGTGATTTGCCGGCGTACAAGCCTTGCAATGTTAAAATGTGTAATATCGGTGTACGGGCCTATGATTTTCATGATACACGTATATATGTGAAATGATATGATTGATGTGAAAATGAATGATATGAGATATCTATGTATCACAATTTTAGTATATGTATATGATATCAGAACCTGGTTGGCTTGGTTTAGGCTTGCACTTGCACGATACCATTGCTATGCATCCATGGTCCTCGTGATCATGATATTTGTGTTAACGCTGCTGCACGGAGTGGTGTGAGATTGGATGGTCGATGTGGTTATGTTCGAGAAGTGTGCTGTTATCGCCCCTAGTGTACGGACCCGTCTAGGTAGACCCATCAAACCTACAGACTAGACTATCGACTTGGCAGTGGTTGGCCAACCATTGTCAGGTCCCGCCTTCGGGCCACACAACCTAGTTATGTGGGGGTAATACATGACAACAGCCAGCTAACCTACCAAGATGGTTTTATGATATTATTATTATGATATGAGATGAGAAACATTTATGAAAATGCAGTATGTTCTGCCATGTTTTGTTGTACTTATGTTTTCCCGGATTTTGATAAATAGTACTAGATATGATATGTATGGTATATGTAGAACACGGTATACTCATGTTGCCACACACTAGTACTAGTTTATTTCCCTTACTAAGAGGTGTCTCATCCCTAAATTTCATTAACTTTTCAGGAGCCCCGGATAGGAGAGCGGGAAAAGCCCCGCAGAATTAGCGTTGTTTATCTGCCCTCTGCGAAGGGTAAGTTTTTGGTAGGTACAGTTAGGTTTTTTGTGGAAATTGTCCCTAGATTCCATTTTTTTGGATGTATATACTAAGAGTTAGTGGTTGTAGTACTCTGGTATGTGTTATGCACATTATGAGGAAAAGTATATGATTTTATACTTTCTGCTGCGTAGGCTTCTGCTGTAAGTTCAAGTGTATCCCTGGGTACCCACGGGTCCAGGTGGATTGTGACCTGCTGTGTTGGGAAATGAGATGTGTGTGTGGTAATGATTTTATTATAAAAAAATATATATGTGGAAAATGAGCGGGTCATGACAGCTTGGTATCAGAGCCTAGGTTGTTAGGTTCTGTAGACTTTAGAGTGCAGTAGAAACAATACTAGAGTTTAGGAAAAGATTTGAGGATTTGTTCTACAGTCTAGATGCAGGACTTTCGTAGTAGTTTCTGTGTTTTTCCTAGGGTGACGATTTCAGGAAAACTCTAGTAAGCTATTATCGGGTTGTGTTCCTAGAATGTAGGACTGAGGATTAGAAATGAGTTAGGAATGTTTAGATAATGGTGAGGATAGGTGGATAAACTATAAGGATAGAAGTTCTAAGTCATGTTTGTTGTTTCAGGATGGATCCAAAAGGAGGAAATAGTGCCCATGCGAGTGGCAGTGATGGTGCAGGACCATTAGGTGCAGCTGGGATCGACTCTGACACAGTATTACGTAGCGTGGCTCAGCTGGTTATGGCTGAGATCGCTAGGAGTTCGAGGGGGCAGAGTGGTCCATCTGCAGGCCCTGGATGCACCACAGAGAAGTTTACGAAGATGAATCCCCCAGCGTTCTTAGGCGGAGTTGATCCAGTAGCCGCCGAGAACTGGATGTAGGAGATTGAGAAGATCTTGGCTATACTATAATGTACTAAGGAACAGAGGGTCCTTTTGCCACCTATAGACTGACAGGAGAAGCTGAGAGGTGGTGAACTGCGGTGAGACTATTGGAGCAGCAGAGGGTGACTCCGATAGCTATGACATGGGACCGATTTAAAGAGCTGTTTTTTGATAGATATTTTCTAGCTACGGTCGAGGAGGCTAAGGTAGAAGAGTTCCTAAGTCTGAAGCAGGGACAGTTATCCATCCAGCAGTATGCAGCACGTTTTATCGAGCTCTCTCGTTTCGCCCCGTACATTGTTCCTGATGAGGTGAAGAAGGCGAGGCAGTTTGAGAGAGGCTTGAGGCGGAGTATATTTAGGCAGGTGGTGGTGCTGCGGATCCAGAACTTTGCTGAGTTGGTTGATAGAGCATCTTTAGCAGAGGTTGGTGAGCGTCTTGATGCAGATGAGCAGGGACAGAAGAAGAGATCTACATCTACCGGCTACCAGCAGGGTCATAGACCGGGTCAGTGGAGGAAAGGAAACCATGGCAGAGGACAGAGACAGGAGACAGGAGGGCGCGAGGTGCAGACAAGGCAGGGTCCTCCAGTTTATCAGACTTGTGGTAGGAGGCACTGGGGAGAGTGTCGAGCTGGTGGTATGGTGTGCTACCGCTGTGGTAGATCAGGGCACATGTTGCGAGACTGTCCTACCCCATCAGATATAGTCCCAGTGTGTTATCGCTGTGGTAAGCTGGGGCATACGGTACGAGACTGCCCTACACCACCAGATGCAGTTCCAGCTCATAGACCATATCGGGGAGGTTACCAGGCACCACGTGGGGGCCAGCAGAGGAATACAGCTCCAGCCAGGGTGTTCACTTTGACGCCGAGTGAGGCTGATACGGCAGGTGACGTGGTGACAGGTATGGTGATTATGCTTTCTTTTAAAGTTATTGCATTGTTTAATTCAGGAGCTACACACTTGTTTGTGTCTTCGGGCTGTATTAAATTATGTGGGGCTGAAACACAGTCATTAGATATTGAATTGTTGGTATCTACGTCGACTGGATCAGTAGTGAGATGTAGTAGGGTACTCCGCGATTGCCCAGTAGAGATTCAGGGGAAAATATTGTCTGCTGATTTGATAGTGTTAGACATGCACGGGTTCGATGTTATATTCGGCATGGATTGGCTAGCGGCTAATTTTGCCAACATAGATTGCCGTGCACGAGAGGTGATATTCAGATCTCCGAGGGAAGTAGAATTCAAGTTCGTAGGGTTACGAGTGCAATCCCTACCTCAGCTAGTTTCAACTATTCAGGCCAGGAGACTACTGCTGAGTGGGTGTCAGGGGTTTGTGGCTGTTGTGAAAGAGATGTTAGAAAATGAGTCGAAACTTGCTAGCATGCCTGTAGTAAAGGAGTTTACAGATGTTTTTCCAAACGAGTTACCAAGCTTGCCACCTGATCGTGAGGTAGATTTCTCTATTGATCTACCTTTCGATACGACACCGATTTCTAAAGTACCGTACCGGATGGCGCCAGTGGAGTTAGCAGAGTTGAAGAATCAGTTGCAAGATCTGCTTGATAAGGGCTTCATACGGCCTAGTGTATCTCCGTGGGGAGCTTCAATTTTATTTGTGAAGAAGAAAGATGGGACTATGAGGATGTGTATAGACTATAAAGAGATTAATAAAGTCACCATCAAGAACAAATATCCTCTACCCCGTATTAATGATTTGTTTGACCAGCTCTAGGGTACACGGGTGTATTCGAAGATTGACCTCAGATCCGGCTACCATCAGGTGAAGGTGAAAGCAGAAGACATCTCGAAGATTAATTCAGGACCAGGTCCGGGCATTACGAGTTTCTTGTTATGCCATTTGGTTTGACGAATGCTCCTGCGGTATTCATGGACTTGATGAACAAAGTCTTCCACCGATATTTAGACCAATTTGTTGTTGTTTTTATTGATGATGTACTGGTCTATTCTAGGAGTTATGAGGAGCATGAGATGCATTTGAGGCAAGTTTTGCAGACACTTTGGGAGAAGAAGTTATACGCCAAATTCAGTAAATGTGAATTTTGGCTTGAGAAGGTCGTGTTCTTAGGGCATGTTATTTCTGGAAATGGTATTTCTGTGGATCCTAGTAAGATTGAGGTGGTAGTGAATTGGGTTAGACCAAGAAATGTCCAAGAGATCAGGAGTTTCTTGGGGCTAGCTGGCTATTATCACCGATTTGTAGAGGGATTCTCAGCTTTGTCAGGACCTTTGATACGACTGACGAGGAAGAATGTCAGGTTTGAGTGGGACGACAGCTGTGAGCAGAGTTTTCAGGAGCTGAAGCAGAGGTTAGTCACAGCGCCAGTGTTGGTCATCCCATCTGGGGGTGAGGGGTATGTTATTTACAGTGATACGTCCTTGAAAGGACTTGGTTGTGTATTGATGCAGCATGGCAGGGTAGTGGCATATGCATCCAGACAATTGAAAGAATATGAGAAGAACTACCCTACTCACGATCTTGAATTAGCTGCAGTGGTACATGGGTTAAAAATTTGGAGGCATTACCTATAAGGCGAGCAGTGTGAGATCTTCTCCGACCACAAGAGCTTAAAGTATTTCTTCACGCAGAAGGAACTGAATATGAGGAAAAGAAGGTGGTTGGAGCTGATTAAAGATTTTGACTGTACCATCAGCTATCACCCAGGGAAAGCAAACGTGGTAGCTGATGCGTTGAGTAGGAAATCCAGGGAACCGGTGTTAGCAGCTATGGAGATCCAGTATCCGATCATGATGGATCTGGAGAGACTCGGCATAGAGTTGGTGGAGAGTGATCTCCCAGTGTGTATTTCCAACCTTTTGGTACATCCTACCTTGCAGGAAAAAATTAAAGTTGCCTAGAAGGAGGATCCAGAATTAGTAAAGGTGATGGATAGAGTATAGAGTGGTCAGGGGGAGGAGTTCAGTGTTGCAGATGACGGAGCTTTGCTGTTCCGTTCTAGATTATGCGTTCCTGCCGATATTGAGATCAGGAAGACCATTCTAGATGAGGCTCACAGATCCTTGTATACAGTTCATCCTAGTAGCACGAAGATGTACAGGGATCTGCAAGAGTCGTACTGGTGGAGTGGCATGAAGAGAGAGATCGCCGAGTATGTAGCCCAGTGTTTGATGTGCCAGCAGGTAAAGGCTGAGCACCAGAGGCTGATAGGGCAGTTACGGCCGTTATTTATCTCGGAGTGGAAGTGGGATCATATATTCATGGACTTCGTGTCAAGACTGCCGATGGCGTTGCATGGCCAGAATACCATCTAGGTGATTGTGGATCGATTGACGAAGACCGCCCACTTTATTCCTATCAAGATCAGCTACTCCCTCAACCGTTTAGCGGAGATCTACATTCAAGAGATAGTTCGTTCTCATTGAGTGCCAGTATCTATTGTGTCAGATTGAGACCCACGATTTACGTCATGATTTTGGAGGAGCTTGCAGGAGGCTTTGGGGTCTCAATTATCATTTAGCATGGCATTCCATCCGCAGTCAGATTGGCAGACTGAGAGGACGATACAGATACTTTAGGACATGCTCCATGCGTGTGTATTGGACTTTGGGGGTAGCTAGACTCAGTTCATGCCACTGGTAGAGTTTGCGTATAATAACAGTTATCAGTCTAACATTGGCATGACACCATTTGAGACTCTATATGGTAGGAGATGTCGATCTCCTTTGTTTTGGGATGAAGTGGGTGAGCAGCAGGTTGTGGGGCCAGAGCTTGTGTAGCAGGCATGTGATAAGGTCCGGCTTATCAGGGACAGGATCAGTGCAGCTTAGAGCTGACAGAAGAGTTATGCCGACCATCGCCGCAGGAATTTAGAGTTTGATGTGGGCAATCATGTGTTTCTGAAGATAGCTCCGATGAAAGGGGTTATGCGATTTGGGAAGAAGGGTAAACTTAGTCCTAGGTTTATCGGTCTGTTTGAGATCCTAGATAAAGTAGGACCGGTAGCCTACAGACTAGCTTTGCCACCTATGTTATCCAGGATCCACGACGTATTCCATGTTACGATATTGAGGAAGTACGTTCCAGACCCTTCTCATATCATTAGTTATGATGAGTTCGAGTTTAGTGATTCACTAGGGTATGAGGAAGTACCAGTTCAGATTCTGGATAGGAAAGTGCAGGAGCTATGTAATAGAACAATTCCTCAGGTGAAGCTTTTATGGAGGAATCATGCAGTAAAAGAAGTTTCTTGGGAGTCTGAGGAGCAGATGAGGCAGAAGTATCCGTATCTATTTTCAGAAGTTTGATTCGGTAAGTGTAAGTAGTGAAGTAGTATTTTCTTTTGTAGGTACATGTAATGGTTAATTAGTGTGGTATTTTAGTTCTAGAGGAAGTTTTCTTTTGTGCATGTAATCTTCTAGGACTTGGAATGTAACCACGGTATTCCTCCGCCATAAGTGAGGGTAGGTAATAAAATAAGTAGACCATTTTGCCTAAGGATGATGAGTTATGTGAATGGTAAATTTCGAAGATGAAATTTTTATAAGGAGGGGAGGGTAACGACCCGGATTTTTAAATGAAATGTAAATAACAAAGAAAGGGGAATGGGAAAAAGAAACAGAAGGAAGCTGCCAAGCTTCATCAATGAACACAGGGTTTCGTCAGCGAAGGCTTTAAGAATTTCGTCGACGAACACAAGGCTTCATCAACGAGAAAATACCGAGAGTGGGTTCTGAGGTAGCTTGAATTTCATCGACGAATACAGGGTCTCATCGACGAAATTTGTGAAGGACTCGTCGCCGAAGGTCGGGCTCGTCGACGAAATCCGTTGTTCTATAAATATGGGAAATCCGGATTTTTGAGCTTCTTAAAGAAGCTAACACTCTTTCTCTCTCTCTCTCTCTCTCTCTCTCTCTCTCTCTCTCTCTCTCTCTCTCTCTCACACACACACACTCTCTTATCATTTTTGGGCTAGATATACGTTGAATCGACAATCTGAAGTCACCACGATGCTCCTGGCGGAGTTCTCTCCAAATCTGCTGGAGCAGATCATGGGAGGAAGCTAGTTGAAAATCATCCCAAAGTTGAGGTAAGGCTTTTTAAGCCATATTTGGTCTTGCGCTAGTTATAAGAAATGTTGTGCGCATGAAAATACTAAATTTTAATATTGGGGGTTTTTCGTTTCCAGGGGTGTTGATTGGGAACATAGGAAAACATCCCTGAGTTGAGGTAAGGCTCTTAAGCCGAATTTGACTTAATGATAGTTAAAAGAAATGTTATATATGTTGAAATACTAAACTTTAATTTTGAGATTTTTCATTTTCAGGGTGTTGAGTTAGGAACCCTGCGGGTGTGGGGCAGTTTTATTAGAGGCTTTCCAGGGATCAGGTAAGGGGATAAACTAAACTAGTACTGTTTTAGAAAATACTTATATATATATATATATATATGTCTTATATTTGCAAAATACTGTGAAAATGATCGTATGTTGAATATGTGGAAAATCTACTGTGTGGCATGAGTAAAAATGTTGTGAAATGCTGTTTTTTGGGAATGTGGATAATATGGATTTTTATGATGGAAAACCGTCGTACGGGCCGAGATGTTTATATATATGTGGATGTGATTTACTGGCGTATCGGCCGTGCTATGTGATTTGCCGGCGTACGGATCGTGCTATGTGGTTTGCCAGCGTACGGGCTGTACTATGTGGTTTGCTGACGTACGGGCTGTGCTATGTGGTTTGCCAGTGTACGGGCTGTGCTATGTAATTTGCCGGCGTACAGGCCGTGCAATGTTAAAATGTGTAATACCGGCGTACGGGCCGATGATTTTCATGATACACGTATATATGTGAAATGATATGATTGATGTGAAAATGAATGATATGATATATCTATGTATCACAATTTTAGTATATGTATATGATATCAGAACCTTGTTGGCTTGGTTTAGGCTAGCACTTGCACGGTAAAAGCCCAGCAGAATTAGTGTTGTTTATCTGCCGTCTGCGAAGGGTAAGTTTTTGGTAGGGACAGTTAGGTTTTTTGAGAGAATTGTCCCTAGATTCCATTTTTTTAGATGTATATACTGAGAGCTAGTGGTTGTAGTACTCTAGTATGTGTTATGCACATTATGATGAAAAGTATATGATTTTATACTTTCTTCTGCGTAGGCTTCTGCTGTATGTTCTGATGTATCCCTGCTACCCACGACTCTAGGTGGATTGTGACCTGCTGTGTTGGGAAATGAGATGTGTGTGTGGTAATGATTTTATTATAAAAAATATATATATGTGGAAAATGAGCGGGTCGTGAGAACAATATGCACAGGTAATAATCAATCCACACCAAACATGTAAGAACTATAAGCTCAGTGGTGTATATGTGTATCTTTGTGTAAGCAACACTCAACAGGATGTGATCACTATAATGTTCAAGAGTGTTCCAAACAAGCTATATCTTTGAAACAAGTTATTATCAAATCTCAATGTTCAATCAGAGTTTCAAAGATGCTTAATCAAATATTCAAAATAACTCAAAATATTTTCCTTCAATGTAATGATCTTAAGAGTAGTTTGAAAAATATTATATTATAGCTTGTAGAAAATGTTTTTGCATAAAAAAATCAAGGCTAAGAGAATTTTGCAACAACTATGCAAAGACCCTAAGCTTGCTAGTCTATCCCAACAAAAGATTTAATCAGTGGGATAAACCTCAGCCAAACTCCCCAAAAATAATATCAATAATCAATCAAGCAAATAAGAGTTTTAGCAATATCTAGCAATTACAAGCACACTCTCTAAGCTCTTACAATACCAAGATTTATTAAAGGAATGAGTATTTGGGGTACTTAAGCAAAGTAGGATTTTTGGAGTAGAGAGAATTCTTGGCTAATGATTTTGCTAATTAATTGCTAATCCTCACAAATGAGCCTATATTTATAGGCCAGGTAAAAATTATAACCGTTTCGGGCCTTCAGGGTATTATTAGAAAAGTTTTAAAATGCTTAAGCATTATTAACCCACATTAACTCAATTTTACCTCGGTTAAAATAATTTTAACCCGACAAGGTTCGGGTGGCTGAACTGAGGTTCCGTTGCTCGAATAGACACATTTTTAAAAAGTCTTTAAAACAGTTCCGTAGCCCTAGTGAAGGTTCAGTAGCCCGAACAAAAGTCAAAAACATTTGTTCGTAGGTTGGGTGCCTGATCTTAGGTTTGGTAGCCCGAACGCATGTGTTTGGTCGCCCGTGGCCTATTTTGAAGTAAATTCCTCGGTTGCCCAAGTTGGTGAGGGGTCCCTTTTAGAGGGTTCGGGCGCCCGTGGAAGATATGCATAAAATGGTAGAGCTTAGGTCAACTGCTGACTTTTCAACAGTTTAGGCGCCCGAGGAGTTTTGAACTCCTAGGGTTCGGTCGCCCAAGCTCTTTTAAACTTCTTTATAATGTTCAATTTAATTCAATTTCAACACTTCTAAATTTTGTATGATATATGTGCATGAGTTTTGGGTCCTAGAGTCATACTAGGGTTTTACTAAGAACACTGAAAAAATCTAGCGTCGGTCGACTAGTCTTTCTATGGTCTATGTAGGTACCTAAAGTCCAACTAAGGTATTTGAGCTTATAGTTCCTATGTGCATGATATGCATTAAATATTATAGACCTTTTTCCTACTTACTATTACAGACCCGAATTGAATGATAATATAAATTACAACATCAACTAATCTTCAAGGTCTTCAAGCTTCAACCTTTCATGTGTCATTAGTGTATCTGCTAATATAAACCTGCACATGAACTAGATAGCCATTAAATACTTGAGTATTTATCATTATTAAAACCGGGATATAACCCATAGGGTCAATAGGTGTTGGAGTGCACTGAGAAGCAAAAGGTGAAGTATGCCACTTACAAACTAGTGGGGGAAGCAAATAGATGGTGGCAATCGACAAAACTGGTGGAGGAGCAGCGCCCAGAGCCGACGACTATCACTTGGAGCCGGTTTAAGGAGGTTTTCTTCAACAGGTATTTTCCCGTTGCTACCTGAATAGCTAAGGTAGAGGAATTCCTACAGCTGACTCAGGGGCCCATGACTGTGCAGCAGTATGCGGCCAAGTTTGTGGAGTTATCCTGTTTCTTTCTACACATGGTTTTGAACAAGCCACTGAATGCCCAGATGTTTAAGAGGGGACTAAGACAGAGCATATGTGCACAGGTGGTGGTGTTGTTGACTCAAAGCTTTTTTGAGTTGGTGGACCGGGCTATGGCAATTGAGGCCAACATTCAGGAGGGGGAGAGAGTGGTCAACCGGAAGAAGAGGCTCTTGCCTCAGGGGTTTCAGACTAGCACTAGCCAAGGCTCAAGGAAGCGGCCTGGTAATTTCTTGAGCTAGCGACGGGAGATGGGGTACCGAGGCCATTAGGGAGGTCCCCAGCGCCCTATATGTTCCAGATGCCATCAGAGGCATTGGGGCAAGTGTAGGGGAGGACCAGTTGTCTGCTACCGATGTGGAGAGGCAGGACATTGGATGCGAGATTGCTGCATGGTGTTGAACTACATGCCGCAGAAGCCGCAGTATTGGGGAGATAACCAGGCACCCCGAGATGGTCACCATCAGGGTACTGCTTAGGCACGAGTATACTCACTTATGTTGGGTGATGCGGAGAACGCCGACGATGTGGTGATAGGTACTATTTTCATACTATCAGATAGTGCCATTGTATTATTTGATTTAGGTGCAACCCACTCATTTGTGTCTCGGGGATTTTTTAAACTATGTGGGTTAGAGGCTCAACTGTTAGAGACTGAGTTAGTAGTGGGCACACCGACAGGGTCAGTGTTAATATGTAGCAAGGTGATCAGGGATTATCCAGTATAGATTTAGGGGAGAGTGCTACCTACTAGCTTGATAGTCCTTGATATGCATGGTTTTAACATTATTCTGGACTTGGACTGGCTAGCATCTAGCTACGCAAGCATTGACTGTCACAGAAAGGAGGTAGCAGGAGTTTGTATTTGTTGGGTCGTGTGTGTATTTGGCACTACAGATCCTTTCTTCTATCCAGGCAAAGAGGTTACTTTTGGGGGGATGCCAGGGTTACCTTGCAATTCTGAAGGAAGCATCAAAGGAGGAGCTCAAGTTGGAAGATATCCCAGTGGTAAGGGAGTTCTCTTATGTTTTTCCAGAGGATTTACTGGGGTTGCCTCCTGATCATGAGGTGGAGTTTGCAATTGATCTGATCCTAGGGATAACACCAATCTCTAAAGCCCCATACAGAATGACTCCAACTGAACTAAAAGAGCTAAATGAGCAACTACGTGAGCTTCTAGATAGGGGGTTTATCGGATTGAATGTATCACCCTAGGGTGCACTGGTGTTGTTTTTGAAGAAGAAGGGCGCTCGATGAGGATATACGTCGACTATCGAGAGATTAATAAAGTAATAGTGAAGAAAAAATATCCATTGCCCCAAATTGACGACCCATTTGATCAACTTCAGGGTACGCAAATTTTCTCTAAAATCGACCTGTGATCTGGATATCATCAGGTAAAGGTTAGATCAGATGATATAGCGAAGACTGATTTTTGAACTCGGTATGACTATTACATATTCTTGGTTATGTCGTTCAGGTTAACGAATGCTCCAACGGTATTCATGGATCTAATGAACAGGGTATTTAATGAGTACTTAGATTAGTTTGTTATTGTGTTCATAGATGATATTCTAGTCTACTCGAGGAGCCCTGAGGAGCATGAAGCTCATCTAAGATTAGTACTTTAGGTGCTTAAGGAAAATAAGTTATTTGCTAAACTTAAGAAATGTGAATTCTGGCTAGAGCAAGTTGCATTTCTGGGTCATGTGGTATCCAAGGAAGGGATTTCAGTGGACCCAAGCAAAGTAAAGGTTGTATTTGACTGGGCAAGGCCGAAGAACGTATAGGAAGTCAGATGTTTCTTAGGTCTTGTCGGATACTACCGTCGATTTTTTGAGGGGTTCTCCAGATTATCAAGGTCTTTGACATGACTCACGAGGAAGAATGCGAAGTTTGACTGGACCGACGAATGCGAGTAGAGCTTCTAGGGGTTGAAGTAGCGTCTAGTTACTGCCCCAGTGTTGACCCTTCCATTAGGTAAGGGTGGATTTGTAATTTATAGTGACGCATCATAGAAGGGACTTGGTTGTGTTCTAATGTAGCATAGGAAAGTCATTGCATATGCGTCCTACTAGTTGAAAGAGTATAAAAAGAACTATCCTACATATGACTTGGAGCTGGCAACATTTGTGTTTGCATTAAAGATCTGGCGACACTATCTTTATGGTGCAAGGTGCAAGATCTTTACTGACCATAAGAGTCTCAAGTACTTCTTTACCTAGAAGGAGTTGAATATGAGGTAGCACAGATGGCTCGAGTTGATAAAGGATTAAGACTGCACCATTAGCTACCCAGGAAGGCGAACGTGGTAGCCGATGCGTTGAGTCGAAAATCTGGGGGTACGTCAGCCTCAGCAATTATGGCTTCGAACCAGATCATGTTGGACCTGGAGAGGTTGGGTGTAGAGTTGGTAGAAGTGAATCATCAGGCGTTCATTTCTAGTCTGATGGTTCAACCGACTTTACGGAAGAGAATCAGAACAGCTCAGCTAAAAGATGTAGAGTTAATGGCGATTGTAAAGAAGATACAAGATGAGTAGCACACAAAATTTAATGTTTTTGAGGATGGAGTTCTCAGATTTCACACTCGATTGTATGTGCCAAACAATGTGGAGATAAAGAGGACGATTCTGGGGGAAGCTCACCACGCTTTCTCTATACTGTTCACCTGGGTAGCACGAAGATGTATAGAGACTTGTGAGAATCATATTTCATAACAAATTTTTATTTTTTTATAGGTGCGACATTATTTATTATTTGTGCATAAATTTTATAGTACATAAATATTGTGAAGAGAAAAAAGGATTGTTTAAATATTACTATTATAAAAAGGGACTCAAAGGAAAGATAAATTATCATATTTATGCTCTCTATAGTTTTATCCATTTCTTCATACTTTTTTAGTCTTAGCTTAAGTATCATATTTATACTCTCTATATTTTTATCCATTTATTCATACTTTATTAGTCTTAGCTTAAGTATCAAAGAAGGCTCCAAAAGCAATTAAAGTCTGCAATATTTTTTTTTTCTTTTTAGTTACAAGTAATCATCGCATATTATGTACATGGGAATTGAGTTTGATTTTTAGTGTCAATAGTTTTGTTGGAGCATGTGACTCATATTGAGTGAAACACATGCATAGGGAAATCATGGTGAGGAAAAAATAAGGAAGCTGGGTTACAGGAAGAAATAGTTGACGGTTTTGTTAACGGGTACATTGACGATTTAGCCTCGAGAAGAAACTGTTGACATTTTGTCTAAAACTGTCGACAATTTCAGTTTTTGTAAGAAACCATTGACGGTTTTGTTTGACGTTGATTTTGAATTTTGAATTGGGAAGATCAATAGGTTGGGGATTCGGAGGTAAAACCTCTCGGGATTTATACAGGGGTATTTGGGGAACTTCCTAATCCATTTTTACGTGTAGGGTTAGCATATATACAATTGGTTGGGTCATTGTTCATTTTCTTTCCTTATTATCTGTGTGTGATTGTGTTTCTGTATTATTCATCGTTGGTTGCTGCATTACATGATCCGAACGGTTTTTCGCTTCACATTAATTTACACGAAAAATTGGTATCAAGGCTATAAGTTACAATTGTTGGGATTTCTAATGCAAAGTTCAACATTGTCAAGTTCGATGGATCGGGAAATTTTAGACTTTGGTAGAGGAGGGTTAAGGAGTTGTTAGTGCAGCAAGGTATGGTGAAGGCATTATACGAAAGGCAGCTAAAAGGCATGGACGACATGAGTTGGAAGGAATTGGAAGCAAAGACTATGGTGACTATAAGGCTTCGTCTGGTTGATGACGTGATGTATCACGTTATGGATGAGGAATTGCCAACGGTAGTTTGACTGAAACTGGAGAGTCGGAATATATCCAAGTCATTAATGAACAAGTTGTATCTTAAGAAAAAACTATATAGGCTTAAGATGTCATAGGGTTTGGATCTGAATCGACACATCAACGTATTCAATTAGATCATCAGTGATCTGATGCGGGTTGATGTGAAGTTTGAAGACGAAGACAAGGCGTTGATGCTATTGAATTCCCTACCTTTGTCTCCTACATAGAAAAATTTGGTTACGAATCTGACATGGGGAAAAGAAACTCTGAAATTGGAGGATATCACGAGTGCCAATTAAGGTTTCATCAGAGAAAGAATGCCAGCGATGAGAATTCACAAGGTGAAGGACTTGTGGTGAAGGGTAACCAGGAACATGGGAGAAGCAAGTTCCAGAGCGGACCAAGTGACAATAAGGCTCGGTTAAATTTCAGGAAACAGAAGGATGTATGGTGTTTTAAGTGCGGAAAAAAGGGGCGTGTAAAACTAGATTGTCTAGGGAGGAAGAAGGCGAATGCAGAAAATAAAGAGGGTTCATCAAAATCGGCGAATGTAGTGGAAGAAGGAGACTTAGAGAGCGATTATGGTGATATGGTATCAGTTTCATTCTGTTCAGATCATCTCACGGATTCTTGGATCTTAGATTCGGCATGCTCTTATCACATGACACCAAACAAGGATTGGTTCACCACATACTGGTTGGTAAATTCTAGTTCAGATCATAATATGAAATGATGTTTCATGCAAAATTGTCAGAGTAGGGAATATCAGGATCAAAATGTTTGATGGTGTTGTGAGAAAGTTATGTGATGTTAGGCATATGCCTGATGTAGATACCCAAAAATATAATAAATGAAAATAATAAAGGAAAAAGAGAAAAAGAAAGGAAAGAGAAAGAAATTTTAAAAGGGGCATTTGCAGGGACTCGTCGACGAACCCATTGTCTTCATCGATGAACATCCTTCTTGGTTTCGTTGATGAGTACACGTGTCTCGTCGATGAGAAGATACCGAGAGCGAGCCACATATCATAACAATCTCCACCTTGGAGAGTATACACCCCTTAGGAGAAATTGAAAAACATAGCCCACTGCTCCACCCTGACCTTGGGACATTAAGTTGGGATCGTCTCCCTTCTACCAATTAGAGATATGAAGCAAGTACAAGCAATACTTGAACTTTTCAGTGGTAACCATCTTTGTCAAGATATTTACTGCATTCTCAGATGTGTGAACTTTCTTAAGTACAAGTTCACGTGAAGAGATCAACTCTTGGATCCTGTGGAACCTTACATCTATATGTTTGGGTCTAGCTTGATACACTTGATTCATCACCAAATAGATGACACTCTGACTGTCACAATGCAACACAACTCCATCTTACTGTATACCCAACTCCTTGACTAAACCAGTAAGCTATAACGCTTCGTTTGAAGCTTCGACAACTGCCATGTACTCGGACGTAGTTGTAGATAATGCCATCAGGGATTATACCATGGACCTCCAACAAATAGGTCCTCCCACAAGGGTGAATACATAACTCGTTGTAGACCTTTTGTCGTTCATATCCCCTACATAGTCAGCATCAACAAATCCACAATTGATGGATCATTCTGTTGCTTGCCGAACATGATGCCATAATTTGAAGTACCCCGTAAGCATTTGAAAATCCATTTAATGGCTTCCCAATGTTGTCTTCCTGGAATAGAAAGCAACTTACTCATCATACTTATTGCATGCACCAAATCTGGTCTTGTACATACCATGACATACATTAAACTCCCCAAAACACTAGCATAGGGGACCTTGGACATGTCTCAGATATCATCATTCGTCCTTGGGCATTCAGTTGTATACAATTTAAAGTGATTCGCTAAAGGTGTACTTACTGATTTTACATCAGTCATGCTAAACATCTCCAACACATTTTCCACATAACCGACCTAAGATAACCACAACCTCCCTATAGTTCTGTCCTGACGAATCTCCATCCTAAGTGTCTTCTTGGCTATGCCAAGATCCTTAATGTCAAACTCTTTATGCAACATAATCTTCAACTAATTTACCTCAGTTATGTATTTTGTAGCAATTAGCATGTCATCAAATGACAACAATAAAAAAATGAGAGAACCATCATCAATATTCTTCATATACATGCAGCAATCATACTCACACCTCTTGTAGCCTCTCTAGATCATGTAGGAATCAAACTGTTTGTACTATTGCCTCCGAGACTATTTCAGCCCATAAAAAGACTTCTTCAATTTGCAAACTAAATGCTCTTTCCCAGGTTGACTGAATCCCTCTGGCTGTACCATATAGATCTGCTCCTTCAAGTCACCATGGAAAAATGCTATCTTCACGTCCATTGGTTCCAAATGCAAGTCATAATGTGTCACCAATCCTAATACTACCCTGATGGAAGTGTGTCGGACCACAAGTGAGAAGATTTCATCATAATCTTCTCCTTTATTCTGTGAGTACCCCTTTGCCACTAATCGTGCCTTGAATTTCTCTCCTTCCCTTTTTGGAATTGTTTTATTCTTCATATATACCCATTTTTAGCCTATTGCCCTCTTCCAATATGAAAGCTCCACCAAATCCCAAGTCTAATTCTTATGCAATGACTCCATTTCCTCAATCATAGTACCCATCCCCCTACTTTTCTCCTAATCATGCACTACCTCTTGAAAAGTAGTCTGATCATTGAAACTGTTAATGAAGCATAAGATACCAAATAATCAAATCCATACCTGGGCAATGGTCAGATAGTGTGTTTGGATCTCTGTATAGGAAAATTTTCAACTTACTGGTTTCTCAAGCTAGAAATCCCTGTAACTGGGGGACCAAGATCATTGCTTTGGGTTTCAAACTCCACCTGGAAATCAGTTTACCAAGAACCAAGTCATCTACCTCGGCCTAGAAGTTCTTCGCTAACCCTGCATTCAGCTTGAAACACTAAGCTTTCTCAACTATAGTTCAGTTCATCCTTTTAGCCACACCATTTTGCTAAGGTGTCTGGCGAACAATGAAATTTCTCTTAATACCATGTTGCTTACAAAACTCCATGAACCTAGAATCAGCGTACTCGGTCCCCTTGTCTGACCTGAGGCTTTGAATTCTCCTCTTGGTCTGGTTTTCCACTTCAACTTTCCACAACTTAAACCTGACAAATGTATCTGAATTGTGCTACATGAAATACACCTAGACCTTCCATGAGTAGTCATCAATGAAACTCACAAAATACACATATCTAGCCCGTGATGCTACTCTCATCGGCCCCCAAACATCATAATGTATGTAATCAAGAATACCTTCCGTCTTGTGAATAGTTATTTTGAAATGCACCTTGTTCTACTTCCCAAGAACACAAAACTTGTAGATGTTCAACTTACATGTTTTCATACCATTCAAGAGTTTCCTCTTGTGAAGTTCTTTCATGCCATGTTCACCTATATGACCTAACCGCATATGCCACAAAATGATATCATTGAATTTGGAATCTACGACTGTAGCTCCACCTGCAACTGTAGTGCCCAGTAGTGCATTGATGTTTCCATCTAACTTTTGCCCTTTCATCACTATTAGAGCGCCTTTACATGCCCTCATAGTTCCACTTTCGAACTTGTAACTGAATCTGTTGCAATCCAAACTACCTAATGAAATTAGACTTTTCCATAGGTCCAGAATATGTCTTACATCACATAAGGTTCTTACAACACCATCAAACATTTTAATTCTTACATTTATTATGCCAATGATTTTACATGAAACTTCATTACCCATAAGAACTAAACCTAAAATAACCAAACTGTAAGTGCTAAACCACTCCTTATTTAGAGTCATGCGGTAAGAACGTGCCGAGTCTTGAATCCAAGAGTCTGTGAGACAATCCGACCCCGATGAAACTAAAAGTATGTCACCATCACTGCATTTTGAATCTCCTTCTTCAACTACAATTTCTGATTTCGAAGTACCTTCTTGCTTTTCAGCATTCCCTTTTTTCCATTTCGGACACTTCAATTTTATGTGCTCCTTTTTACCGCACTTAAAACACCAGATATCCTTTTTCTTCATGACCTGAGATCGGGACTTATTTTGATTTGATCCATTTATGAATTTTTCTCTCCCATGTTCATAGTTACCCTTCACCACAAGTCCTTCACCATGTGAAATTTCATCGTTGACTTTCCTTCTTTGATGAAAGCCCAACAACGCGTTTGTTACCTCTTCCAAATTCAGGGTCTCTTTACCCTATGTAAGAGTCGTAACCAAGTTTTCATACGTGTGAGACACTAGCAGGGAATTCAGTAGCATCAACGCCTTGTCATCTTCTTCGAATTTCATATCAACCCGCATTAAATCACTTATGATTTGATTGAATGCGTTGATATGTTGGTTCAGATTCGAACATTCCATCATCTTAAGCCAATATAACTTTTGCTTAAGACAAAGTTTATTCGTAAGAGACTTAAACATGTACTGACTTTTAAGCTTTTTTCCAAACAGCCGCAAGAGAATCCTTTTCCATAATGTGAAACAACACATCATCAACCAAACACAATCTGAAAGTAGCCACAACCTTTGCCTCCAATTCCTTCCAATTTGCCTCATCCATGCCTTCTAGTCAAACTCTGTACAAGGACTTCTCCATCTCTTGCTACACAAGCAAATCCTTCACCCTTCTCTTCCACAGACCAAAATTCCTAGTTTCATCAAACTTGACAAAGTCAAATTTTGCAGACGAAGTACCCAAAGCCATTACAACAATGTTCTGATACCAATTTGTTGTATTAATTGTATTTGCACAGCGGAATATTGAAACAATATGATGTAGCAATCAATGATAAAATTATAGAAAAACACAACCATGCAATATGAATGAAAATAATAGAAACAACACAAGCATTTATGTGGTTCGGAAATGCCTACATCCACAGGATCAATCGACAAATATTTCTTACTATTTGGTGTCAAAGAAACTTACAACATTACAAATACATCAAGAACAATATATATATATATATATATATATATATATATATATATATATATATAAAGTTCCTGGAGGCTTTCCCTCCAAACCTCAACCGACTTAACATCCCTTGTTCAAAATTCAAAAATTTGTGCTGGGTTCCTGAGCCAAAATGTCAATGGTTTCTGAAAACAAAGGTGTAGTCCCAAGAGGGGAGGTGAATTGGGTTATTAAATTTTTTTTTAAATTCTTTTTATGAATTCTTTAACTTCTTGTTGATTTAGAAATCACACAACAAATGCTTAATTCTTATTCAATCCATAACCACACAATAAAATAAAACTTAATCAACCAATCAAACCAATCAATTATCCAATCAACCACAATATCCAAACCAATATATAAGATTTGACTTTTTACAAGAATTCAACTTTTGTTTTTTTGTAGCCCCGCATATATGATTTTGATTCAACCTCTTAAAGGTAAGATTGATAATGTAAGTTTGCTGATATAAAGCCTTGTATTAATGGATTTGCTTTCTCAAAATGAAGTGCAATATAAAATCCAACACTCTTTCCAAAAGCTTAGATTTTAAATAAACTTTCAGTTATAGAGTCTTTGGTGTTGACCAATCAACGTACTTCCTTACAGTTTCCGCAAAGTATTGATCAACCAAAGTACTCCCTTTCGGTTTCCGCAAGCCCAAAAACAATTTAATCTTTAGTTTATTTAATTTCTAAACTTCATAGTATTTATGATTATGAAAATTAAAACATCCACACAATTTATATGTATGTTGGAAATTAAAGAGAGTAAGGAAAGAGAGTGACGCCACGATTTTTACGAGGTTCGGCTTATCCCCAGCCTACGTCCTTACCTTTGGCAAACTACCGAAGGATTCCACTAAATCAGTTCTTTTCGGGAGGAACAACACTGTTACAAGCGATACCCCACGCCCAACACTCCTTCAATAGGCTAGAGTAGTCACCTCTCTAAGCAATATCCCCTCGCTTGGTTCAATGATCCAAATACCTTGGACTCGTCAATCTACGAGAGAATCAAAAAGAATTTCTGTGTACAAGAAACACTCTAAAAAAGGGCAAGTTAATACAATTTCAGTATTATATACTTCAATGTAAAATATTAAAAGAATTTAGATTGAAGCTCAAGAAATTTATCACCGGTTTCCTTCTCTTGAATAGAATCAAGAACTCAATTTGTTTGCCTCAAAGAAGTTGTGATAAACTCAGAAATATTTCAGTTAATTCGCAACAATTCAGAGCATAAAGCAGTAGCAAGAGAGCTTTGAGAGGGAGAGCTTTGAGAGATTATTCAATTCTTGGTAAGTTTGATTTTCATAAACCATGTATTTGTAGGCTTGGAAATACTCCCATTCGTGCTGCCCAAGTTTACTTGGAGTGTCCCCTAAGGTTTTAGAAAGATTGGGGAGCAAAAAGTTTAAATTTGAAATCAGAATATTTAAAAAATCTGGCCGTTAACAGTGTTTGGTCGTCTAGGCCTTCGGGTTTAGTCGTCTGAACAGTTCAAAAATACTGAAAAATTTGAATTGATACAGGGTCAACCGTCTGAAGATCTTGTTCAGATGTCTGAGGTGACACTTCAGCCATCTGAGGTGACACTTCAGTCATCTGAGGATTCAATTCAGACGTATGAGGGTATACTACCTCTTCAAAATCTATTCTAGATATTCTTCAGCCATCTGAATAAAATCTTTAACCGTCTGAGGAAATTCTTCAGACGTCTGAAGTGAACCTTCTGTCGTCTGGAAAGACAAAAATATGATTTTCAGATTTTGTTTTTAAACACAACTTGCTCGCTTACTTTAATTACTTCATAAAATATTTTTTGGGATTTTAAAAATAAGGTCTCTAAGTCCATAATACCCTTAATGAGCTTCAAAATATTTTTTCATGGTATTTTAATTTGAAGTATTTACATTACATATCCTAAAGCCCTACACTCTAAACTTAAAGTCTTCCATGATATGGTCACTTTGAGTTTCCTTGGACTTTAGCTTGAGTCAGCTTTCGATTCCTCATCCTTTGATCATTTTGGTGTTGCTTTGAGCTTCCTTTGGATCTCTCTAAGTATGAATATAGCTTTAATGATCTTGATCCTTTATAATTATTGAAGCTTGTGGACTTTGCGCTATAAGTAATTCTGAAACATCATCACTTTAACAAATATGTTAAGTTCATCTTATTTGTTATCATCAAAAAAGGATTTTAAGCCTTATAAGGCCAATAGTTTCAAACCAAATGTAAAATGTTTTAAATTGGGTACCAAACTGTCGACGGTTGTAGCCAAATCATCGACAATTTCCCTACTCCTCCACCAACACTTTGATTTTCTACTATGTTCTCTCTTTATATATGTATCTCATTTAGTATATGAGTCACATATCATTTTCTACTATGTTCTCTCTTTATATATGTATCTCATTTAGTATATGAGTCACATATCACAATAGAATGTGAGGCTAACTCAAAAAACAAATTAGCCTATTGACAAAATGATCGTGAACAAAAAGTCGAATAGGCTCTATTGGTAGCCACACAATTTTAGCCCTATAAGCTATGCTTATATCTTAAAAAATGAACTATGCTCTTGTCTTGACAAATAATTTTTGCTCATATTTTAACAAATAAGCTCTATCATATTTTGACAAATGTTTACATTTGAAGATGAGCTCTACTCATGTCCAATTGATGAACTCCGCTCATATTTTAACAAACAAATTATGTGTTGACTTTTTGAGTCTCTTCCCTGATTTTGATAATGACAAACTGTGAGTTACTTATGTAGTGACCCGAAGAATAATGATATTTAAATAATTAAGAGGGATATGAATGTAAAAAGAACAGAAGGAGATGGTAGTCCTCGTCGACAAACGCTTCGTGTTCATCGATGACATTGCACTTTGGGGGTAATAACTGAAACTTTTTCCTTGGTCCTCGTCGACGAATACATGAGATTCGTCGACAAGGGTATAGCAGGACCTCGTCGACGAGGGCTAGCTTTGTCGACGAGAAAATACCAAGAGGATGTTTGGGCGACTCTGAATTTCGTCGATGAAGGTCAGGGTTCGTCGACGAATTGTCTCTTGACCTCGTCGACGAGGTGACGTGGCTCGTCGATGAAGGCTGCAATATAAATAGCCTAAACTTGGTTTATGAGCATAATTTTTGTCGTAAATCACTCCTATCTCTCTCTCATGAACGGTTCTTCCTCCATCTCTCTTCAATTTCAACCCTGTGAGTCGCCGAATCGACAATATGAGGCCACCACGACGCTCTTGGCGGAGTTCTCTTCAAGTCTGTTGGGGTGGATCGTTGGTGGGATTGAGTCGAATTTCTCCCCAGAATCAGGGTAAGGTCTTTTATTCAGTTTTTAGCTTTTTGGAAGTTGTAGGAAATGATGTAGGCCAAGAAATATTGATATTATGTTCTGGAAAATGTGGTTTTCAGAGTGGAGAATAGGAAGCCCTGCGGGTGTAGGATCAGTATATGATAGGGGCTTTTCGACAGTTAGGTAAGGGAAACATGCTATGCTTGGAAGACCTAGTATGATTTCAGTATTAAGTTTATATTTTTACCAGATTATTATTCAAAGTAGAAATTTATGCAATTTATTATTGATGTTAAAATATTTTAAATTATTGTGTGGCGTGAGAGCATGAATACAGTATAGAAACATGTTTTTACAATATTTTCAAGAATATGTTTTATAGATTATACAGATAGTGAAATGCGTTTACAGTATCTTTTAAAATACCATGATTTTATAGTTTTACAGTACCATGACATACAGATTTACAGTTTATCTCAGAAAAATATAGTTGATATAGTTACAGATTATTACAGCGTCATGGTTTATACAATTATTACAAAATCATGGTAAAACAGTTAGTTGTATATAGAAACGTATTATATAGTATCTGACCCTGATGGAGCAGACAGTAGAGCACAGTACCGTAGCTACAGATCTACAAATATTCAGTTCAAAGTGCAACCACTTAACTCAGATAGTTAGTGGTATGAGGTCGATCGTGCCTAGTTGTGGACAGGCTCCCCATCAAATATGGGTTGAGGAGGGCCGATCTGACTGAGGAGTAAAGTGGTTTACCCTGGTAGGCCAACCAGGATAGACCCAGCCTACGGGTGGCACAACCCTGTCATGAGGGGTTAAATCATGACATACAGCCATCTAGAGAAATATTCTCAGATATTATAGTATTATCAGACTTTCCAAAATAGTAGTATTATTTTGAAAAGTAACTTCATAGAGTTTGACATGTTAAATTATGTAGTTAAAGGTTTTATAATATGTTATGTAGTATCAGCATTTTCAGATTTAGTTATCTATACTACTCTTAACTCAGATTAATTTTTTTACAGATCCATATCTCAGTAGCCACACACTAGTAATAGCATGCTTCGTCCTACTGAGCTTTGGCTCATCCCAGTATTGAACTATTTTTTTTTTCAGGTGAGCCAGTTGGGCGAGCGGAGCAGGCTGGCAGATACAGGAGCTATTAGTCTGCCTTTTTTGAGGGTGAGTGTTTTTGGGGTACAATTTTGTTAGCCCTGGTATTAGTAAGAGTAGTTCTTGAGAGTACAGTGAAATATGTAATATTTGTGGAATATTTAGACACTCTGGTATTGTATATTTTATGGATTGTGTTTATATGGATTTCGCTTTCCACTATCTAGTTTGATGGTTTGGTTTAGTTTAGTAGGTATCAGAGCATTATGAATTTCATAGTATGTAAAAAAAAAAAAAAAACTAGTTAAAGATAGGTCGTTACAACTTATGTGTGTTTTTAGTGCTTGAGCTGGCTTAATATTTTAGCACACACATAAGGAAGTAATGGATGTCAGGAGGAACATAAAGACCATATCATCCAGCATACTCCATGACAAATTAGAGGAGCAAAAGAAGAAGGAGAAGACATTTGTGCTATATTGTAAATGCATTTTGTTTTATATTCTGGGTCTGTAATTTTATGGACTATAATAATTGCATTGCATGCATGATAGGATGTATAAGCTCAAAAGACCATAGAAAGATGCCAAGTTTTTAGATTAAAGACCTTAGAGAGACCCTAGGTCCTGTACTTGCACTTAGGAAAGTCCCAATTATCTTATATGCTATAAGAGGAAATCAATTTTCAAAAATAGGACTTAGGTGGTAAAATATTAAGGATTCAGGCGATCGAACCTTGGCGTTGAAAACACCTCGGTTGACTGAACATATGAAAGTTAAAGTGTTTACTTGACTTTAGGCGACAGAACTAAAAAGAACATAATGTTCTCGGTTGACCGAATATTTAAACCTAACTTTTCCAACAACCCAGATGCCCGAACTTCATGTTCAAAATACCCTCGGACGATCGAAGATGCAAGTTCGGCAGACCGAACTTAGGTTCAGGCAACCAAACCTCAGATATTTTGAAAATCGCCTAGTTTAGCCACCTGAACCTGTCCTTGGGCACCCGAACATGGAAAATTCACTTTTTATCATGTGTCCATTTGGGCAATTGAACCTAGGGCTCGGTCAACCAAAACTCTCGGGTTGGCCTAATTTTTACCACTGTTAATTGGGGTAAATAGGGTTAATTTTATTAAACACATTTAAAACAAATTTAATAATTCCCCTGGTGTCCCCAACGGTCATAATTTGTGTCATGTCTATATATATGTGTTCATTTGCAAAAGTTAAGACAAGATTAGGGCTTTTGATTTAAAAAATTTTCTCTAAAATTTTTAAAGCTTCACTTCCACATACAAGCTCATATACTCCACCCTTTTTCATTCCTTTGTTAAAACCATTTTGGTGAGAGTATTTTTGAGATTATCTACAAGCTCATACTCTCATATTGATTTTTGATTTTAGGAGAGTTAAGCTCAAAAGTTCTCCCCAGAGATTTAATCTATAAATTCATTTTGTGGGGAAGCTTATTAAGCTTGCGAGTCTTTGCACTTTATTGCAAGACTCTTGAGCTTGCTTGTGTTTTTTGAAGAACATTTTTTTTTTCACAAGCTTGCTTTTCAAATATCTCTTGTGCTTAATCTCTTGAAAATCATTTTGAGATATTTTATTATACTCTTGGAAATATTTGAAACATTATTTGTGGTTGATATATCTATGTTGATTGTTTCAAAGAAACTTTGCTAGCACACTCTCATACATTGATTGCACATTGACATAATATTGAGAGTAGTTTCACATATCTTCACTGAGCTTATATTTCCTATCATCTGGAAGTGCAATGATTATTGTATGTGCGTATTGGTACAAATCTTCTTATGTTTAGAAGTATTAGAATTGTACACAAAAATTTGATACCCACTATTGTATTCGAGGCGTGGCCTGAGGGGGGGTTGATGGAAGGATCGATAGGGCCTTCTCCACCCCGTAAAGAGAGTTTGTAAAGGTTGAGGTCAGCCATGATAATTTGACCTAGTTGTAAACAGTGTCGCTCCACCTATTAAGTGAGCAATAGTGGTAATCCTCGGGTTTGTGAGCTGAGGCGAGAACGTAGACAGTATTGGCCGAACCCTGATAACATTTCTTGTGCCTGCTTTTAATTTTCGCAATTTAAATTTCAACACTTGAATGTTTGTATTTGTGAATGATTGGGTTTATAATTGCATAAACAGACCCTAGGTTGTGTTATAATGCTGCTGGACATTAAACTTAGGAGAACATTTTTTATACCCAATTCACCCCTTCTTAGGAATACACCAATTCCAACACTATGCTTTGCCCATATCTTAACAAATGAGTTCAAATTTTATTTTGACAGGTGCTTATATTTTGAAGATGAGCTTTGCTTATGTCTGACAAATGAACTCCTATATCTTAAGTAATGAACTCTACTCATTTATTTCTAATAAGCTTTATTCATACCAGCAAATGAGCTCTGCTCATATTCAACGTACAAGCTTAGCTTATATTTTGGCGAGTGAGCTTGTTGAGCTCCACTCATGTTTTGATAAATGCATTATACTTATGCACAATAGATGAGCTTCACTCATAAAATTCACAAATGGTCTTTACTTGTCTCAAAAGATGAGTTTTGTTCATAAAATTATATAGTTGCATAACAATAAATTATATTTTATTATAGTTAAATATACCTTAGCTCAAAATTGCATTGCAAAGCTTGCTCAACTTATGGTCTATTCTAGTTTAATTGCTAGTTTGGTAACAATTGTTGTTGTTCAACTTATAAATGCTTAGTTTGATACGAGAGGAGGTTAATGATTTTTATATACTCTTAAGCTTGAACAATAACTTCAAGACCCAAGGGTAGAGGACAATTGATAGTACATTAAATACCTACAAGAAGGAGTCAAATGGAATCCTTGAAATGTAATTTAAGGTGTAATAAATAGGAGACTAATAAAAGATCTGTAACTCTTGAGAAAATTAAAGAAAGTAAAGGGAGATAACTTCATTTGAAATAAGACCACTTGATATTAATGTGAGTAGAATTTTTACTACTATATAAAGGGATTCTGGGATAAGGCTAAGTATCTCACAATTACACATCCTTCATACTATTGTCCATTTTTTCATATTTCCCTAGTCTTGACTTGAGAATCAGAGAA
The DNA here is from genome assembly GCF_029873635.1 of Malania oleifera. Taxonomy (NCBI): domain Eukaryota; kingdom Viridiplantae; phylum Streptophyta; class Magnoliopsida; order Santalales; family Ximeniaceae; genus Malania; species Malania oleifera. Next base: position 73,743,769 of record NC_080429.1, on the reverse strand, counting down.
GGTCCTATCATCGAACATATCCAAACTTTCTATTTCTTTTTGATTGTAGGAAATCATCATATATTATAGGCATGAAGATTGGGTTCATATTTAGCACCAACAAAATTTATAAAAAAAAAATATAATATATAATGGGATACATAGCAAATGTAGTAGCTTACAAAATAATAGCACACGAATATTACAGCCAAATTAAGTAAACTATGAATAAGAAAAAATGGGAAAAGAACAATAAAAAAATATATAAACACTGATTTTAATTCCTATTATACGGTAATCACACACTATGTAATACAACAAAATTAAATAAATTAAAATAAGGACAATAATAATATCTATAAGTACAACGAGTCAATGAGGAGACTCCAAAATCTCAATCCTCAATTATCAAAATTCTCAAATTTTAAAATTTGAAACTAATTATTCATTAGTTAAGATTTCAAATTCTACAATTCTATTAGTTTATTATTTTTAATTTATATTTTCAAAAACAAATAAATACATATAATATAAAACAATGAGTCAACTAGTAGGCCTCAAAATGCCACTCAATTTCTAATTTTTCAAATTTTAAATTTAGAATGAATTATTTATTGGTTAATATTTCAAATTATACAATTCTATTGGTTATTATAATTAAACTCTATTTTTAAAAATTCATAATAAAAAAGTCTTATTTCTCTTATTTGTCCTCTATCCCTCCCTCCCTTCTTTTCAAAAATCTCTCACACAAAATTTATTACAGTTGTCCCTCCCTACTTCCTAAATAATTTCTCTCACAAAATTTAAATTTAAATTTTAATTGATTATAATTCCATGTTCTTAAATTTTTTGGGTACCTTATTACTAAATTTAATTTAAAATTTAAGTAAAAAATGCATACTTAATTTGTACTTTCCAAAAAGTCACTCACAATTCCCTCCCAACCCCTCACTCCCTACGAGTCAAACTTGAACATGAATGGGCTTGACTTCTAAATGACTCGATATAGGCTTGGTTTTTGGACTCGCTTAATAGACTTAATTAAAATCATTTATGGACTAGTTTATTAAGGCTAAATTAGGCTTAATAGACTATAATAGGCTTAAAAGTAGGGATTATTTGTGCATATGATTGTTTATCTCAAATCCACAACCGTTAATTTAGTGATAAGGCTAATGTTCATGGCCAATAAGCTGGCTCGGTGGGGGGCAAAATAACTCTATGGCGGTATTAGTAGGAGCCCTTTTTACCTTTTTGGTCAACAAAACCTCTCGTCTCTCAAAATGAGAGGTTCTAGAAGAGTTCAACTATTAGTGAGCATCTCGGTAGTTCAGTTCAATAAAAGCTCATGGGTTTGTTCATTTGCATAATGAACAAGTTTGAGCTTGGTATATCGAAACTCAGTCTAAGCTTCGCTCAAGCTTGAGCTTCGTTAAAATTTTAATGAACAAACTTGAGTAAGGTAAAGATTGGTTTGACATAACTCGTTTGCAGCCCTATTTGTGAGCAAGTAATTGATAGCAAAGTTCTTGGCATGGATTACTAAATTAAGGTAACCAATCATAATAAACAGTTTACACGTTTTTAGACTTCCATATGTACAAATTTGTGTCTAAATGAAAAGGCATAGACAAAACGTTATCTTGGAACAAGATAAACTCCTTAAATTTTCTAGTTTTAAGTAAATTCAAATCATAATTATTCAATCTCTATTTTGAATATTACTTGATTTTTAATCATGTAGGTGTGTATATTTATCCACACACACATATTTCTTTTGAGTTTTGATTTTAACTTTCTTATTGCTCTAATTGTAACGAGTCAATGTTTATGTTAATGAATTGGTTCAGACTTTAAGTTTTCTTTCTATAATACATGTCATCATACCAATAGATTTTCTAAAAGGAAGAAGTGGAACTTGAAAGGGAAATCTAGCTGTTCAAAATGTAACTATATTCCATCTAGACAAAGCTTTAAATCTTCGTCTTCAGTTCATGAATATGAATTACCAGGAGTAAATTTCAAACCAAACATTCTAGATCTAGTGTTCAGAAGAACCCAGACTGCTAGAATGCCTCCCAGTGCACAAGAGACATTTCAACCAACAGAATCTTCCACGCAATCTCAAATGTTTGACGAAGATCAAATGCAACTAAAACATTTGTTCATTCTAAGTTGAGATATTGGAAAATTTTAAATTCAAGAAAAAATTTACAAGAAGAATTTCTTGTTGAAGATGATCAACTCAAAAGAGAAGAATTATTCAAAAAATACAGTGATGAAGAACTAGAAGATCTTCATGAATTATGGTATCAATATATCCATAAAACCCAAAGCAACATTGATTTCTTCACCTAGTATGAATGTATTCATACACCATTTGATTACAAATCAATTAGCACTTTGGATACAAGACATTTCAAGATGTGCAAACTCTCAAAACATAGAAGTGTTACTTCGATCCATCCACCTCTTTTTCAAAATTAATACTGAGAACACAGAGATTATTACCTAGAATCCAAAACAATAAATTTTAGAATTTTAGAATAAATTTTTATAAACATGAAATACTAAAATACAAACTTGAAATACAAACTTAAAACACAAATTTAAAATACAAATACTAAAATACAAACTTGAATTACAAACTTAAAACACAAATTTAAAATACAAATACAAACTTAAAATACAAATACAAACTACAAATACAAACTTAAAATACTTACAAGGTTACGTATAAGAAGAGAGGGAGAGAAGAAGAGCTTCTTCCAAGCTAAAAACTCCAGAAAAAAAAACCTGCTCCTCACTTACAAATGATACAAAATATATAGAGGGAGAAAAGCAGGAAAAGATTCCTTCCTAACAACATTATACAAGATATAATAATAATAGAGATTCGATAAGATTTCGTTGCATGACGATCTTATCCAATAATTGAAGTGGATGAATATGGACAATTGCTTTTTTGTCTACTGATAAAGAGGAATCTTCTTTATCAAAAGTTGAAGACAACTGCATGTGGTTGGGACCCCCTTGAAAATGCTTTTGACAATTGAAATAATTTGAAAAGACTTGCAATTATTACAAAAACATATTTGGATTAATATTCGATTCATACGGATCTTGAGAGTCTTGAAATGGAGCATTCACTGCTAATGAGGAATGAGTATTTTGAGGACTAGATTTTTTGAATTCTTCCAAAATTCTTGCACTTTCTTCATCAGATTGCTTCTTTGTTGAAAATGAACCTGTCAATCCTTTGACTTGGTTGATCCAATTTTTGACATTATTTGAGTGAAGTCTTTCGGCATTGAAATTACTCCACCATTTGATCTTAAACTACCTTGCTAAGGAAGGAGCAAAGCTGTGGTCTTGAACTTTGACAAAATCCCAGCAAACTATCCAAGGAAGGTTAAGCTAAGAAAAATATTTGAAAGATGCCAAAGAACCATCTTTCAATTCCATGGCTTGTTGAAACATTTGGAATCCTAATTTTGCAAACTCTGGGAGGATCTGATCTGTTGCATCGAAATAAATCCACCATTCGAGAAACTAATTTGGAATTGTTTTTTGAAAATCTTTCTTAAAATTGAAAAACCAAGAATGACTGAAACTATGGAGATAAAAACCGTTCTACCAAGGTTTTTGATAGTCGTAATAGAAATATCCTTGGGGATTGAAAGGTATTGAAAATGGCTTTTGTTTTGCCATTGACATGTTCTAATCCATTGGGCTTAAAACTTTTTCAATTCGAATTGTGCAGAAATCAATCCAATTCGAATCATCTTTGTTAAAATGTTTTTTTAGAGTAATTGAGTCTAAATACACAAGAATGAATTCATAGAATTTTTGAGTTTTCAAAAAATCATATGAAATAAAAGAAAATCCTGACAGCAAAATTTTCTGGGCAATAGAGGTGTTTGATCCCCCAAAATAGTGAGGCTCTATGACCAAAACAACGATCATAGGTTCTTTTGATATGTATTGGGCTTTAATGAAATTTGAAGAGATTTCTGGAGTTGAAGGAGACTTAGAAGATGAAGAAGAGATTTCTGAGTTTTAGGCAGCTTTAAGGTAGTTTGAAGAAGGAGATTAAGGAGGGGACTGATCAATTGCTTCAAGGATTTGAAATCTTGAGGGAGATATCAAAGGCAAAGTTGATAAATTCTTTTGAGGAGGTTGAGACTAAGGAATTTGATTTTTTGAAGAGGATGGCAGGTTTGAGATTATCATGGCATTATCTCCTTTTGAACAAAATTTTGAATTGGGTGTTCCTATCCAGATTTAATAGGAACAAAATCTATTGAATCAAAAATAATAATTTCAAACTCAAATAGAAGAAATTCAAACCATTTTTAATGGAGAGCCAAGTATTAACAAAGTACAATTGCAAGGTAAGAATTTCTATCATAAGCCCACCCATCCAGATTTTCAAATTAAAGAAAGACATCTTGTCGCTCAAGCAAAATACGTCGGTGATACCTATTATGAATGGAGTATTGATGGTCAATCTGAGAATCAAATTCTAAATACTCTTCAAGAGATGATTATGACATCATCCGCCTATAGAACCAAAGGTAATTTTGATCATCAGATTGCAATTGCCTTAACTATAGGATTCACTGGTGGACTAAAAGGATGGTGGGATAATTATCTTACAGAAGTAGAGAGAAATGAAATTTTAACAAAGGTTAAAATCAAATATCAAGTTCAAGGAACTGAAACTGTAATTAAACAATTAGAACACGCAATTTCAACTCCACTCCTGGCCATCATAAAGCATTTTGTTGGTGATCCAATTCAATATCAAGAAAGAATTTCTGAAATTTATTCCAATTTAACTTGTATAAAACTTCAAGATTTTAGATGGTACAAAGATGTATTCTTATCAAAAGTATTCTCTAGAAGTGATTGCAATCAATCATACTCGAAAGAGAAGTTTATCTCGAGACTTCCCAGATTGTTTGTTGAACAAGTTAGAGAAAGAATTAGGAACAAACATGAGGGATCAATTCCCTACAAAGAACTAACTTATGGTGAAATTATCAATTAGATAAATCAAGAAGCATTATCTTTGTGTTCTACACTCAAACTTAATGCAAAAATGAAAAATGAGCTCAAGCAATTGGGGAAAGAATTGGGATCATTTTGTTCTCAATACAGTTACGAAAAATTCTATCCTCCTTCTATTTCAAAGAAAATGGGAAACAATAAGGAAAAAAGTTCAAAAAGATATGTAAGATCAAAGCCCTCAAAACATCATAAAATTAAAGATTCAATTGAATATTCAAAAGAAAAAAAGAAAAAATATTCAAAAAATAATTCAAATCAAATACTAGTCAAATAATTTGTCACCGATGCGGCAAATTTGGACACTATTTAAATCAATGTAAAATGGAGAAAAAAATTCAAGAATTAGACTTAGATGAAAAAACTAAGAAACAACTAGCTAATATTTTCCTAAATTCTTCAAGCTCATCTGAAGAAGAATCCTCTTCTGAAGGAGAAATCCTAGTAATCAAAGAGTGAAGTAGTTCAGGCTACTATTCACCTTCTTCAACCTCAGACTCTGAGTTTGATTGCATAGGCACATGCATATGCAATATAAAAATAATCAATGTAATTTCAAAAGAAGATAATAAACTTTTTTAGACGTAATTGATGAACTAGATGACCAAGACATCAAAAGAAAATATCTAGAAAAACTCAAAGATTCAATTATAAAAGAAAATGAAATTCAAAAACCTTATAGATTTAAAGAAATAATGAGTGAAAACTACAAAGAAAAGAAGTTGCCAGCAACAATCCCTGATCTTCAAAAAGAAGTAAAAGAAATAAAAATTCAAATCAAAGAACTTCAAGGTCAAAATCATTTATTTCAAACCAAAGGAATAGAAATAAACAAAGAAATTCAAACGATCAAATAAAATTTAAATATTCCAAAAGAAACTAAAGATGACAACCAAGAAGACATGAGTATTAACAAAATTGAAAAAGTTTATACTCGTAAATGGTTAGCAAAAATCAAAATTGTCATTAATCAAAAATTTATTCTTGAAGCAATCGCTCTTGTAGACTCAGGAGAAGACTTGAACTGCATTCAAGAAGGATTTATTCCAACTCAGTATTTTGAAAAAACAACTGAACAATTATATACAGCCAATCAAATTAAGAAGGGGGTTAAATGCAAGCTATCTAACGTTCATATCTGTAACAATGATATTTGTATACAAACTTCATTTATTATTGTTAAAAATCTGAGTCAAGTTGTTATCTTAGGAACACCATTCTTTACCTTGATCCATCCCTTTGTTACAGATCAAGAGGAATAAAAATTAAGATAAACAGAAAAGAGATTTGTTTCAAGTTCTTTAACCCAATAAGGGAAAAGAAAATCAATAGAGTCAAAGATAATTTAATAGTCAATCTTATTCGAAACAAGAAAAGACAAATTAATTTTCTAACTAAAGAAATCAAAGCAAAAATATAAAAGAACAATTACAAAATGAGGATATTCAGAAAAGAATAACTCAATTAACACCAAAATTTGAACAAGAAATATGTTCAGATATTCTCAATGCATTTTGGGATAGGAAAAAACATATCGTTGAGCTACCTTATGAAAAGTAATTCAACTAAAGAAATATTCCAACTAAAGTTCAACTGATTCAAATGAATCAAGAATTGCTTGAGTATTGTAAAAACGAAATTCAATCTCTCCTTGAAAAGAAATTTATAAGAAAGTCAAAATCCCCTTGGAGTTGTTCAACTTTCTATGTCTAGAATCAAGCAGAAATAGAAAGAACAGCACCAAGATTAGTAATCAATTATAAACCATTAAAAAAAGTTCTTCAATAGATTAGATATCCAATTTCTATTAAAAAGGATTTATTAGGAAAACTGCACAGTGCATCTGTCGCGACGTTCCTGAAGCGAACTTGGACAAGGTGCCTTTTAAAAATATTTTTTTTTCATGGAAAATAAGGTGTAATGGAGTCACCGCTAACCTTTTGGAGTATGGTTAAAACACTTGATTACTACCCAATTAAGGGTAGAATCAATTTGCATTACTAGAGTTGGGTTCGGGAGCTCAATTACGTGAGGGGAAGGTATTAGCACCCCCTACACGCCCGTTTTATGAACAGTACCTAATTTATTGAAAATTATCCCACTAATTAAATTTAATAAGCCTTTGAAATTACCCCCTTTCGAAAATTGAGAAGAAAATCACCAAAATAAATACTATATAAGTATTCCCTAATAACCTTGGCATACCATACTCCGAAAAATTCATGCCTCCCTTTAAAATCATCGGGATCGGAAAATCGAGAAAATATGTTACAAAAATAAACTAAGGGGATTTTTGAAAATTAAAGGTTTTTCTAAGTATGAAAATAATATTCTAGAAGGTTTTGGAACTCATTCAGGATGAAAAGATTGCAAAATAATTTTTTAGATCTTAAAAAGGTTTTTTCTAATTTTTCTATAATTTTCCAAATTTTTTGTGACTTTTCACATTTTTCCTGAATGATAATTAAATAACAAAAAGGTAATTAAGGAAAAATCATGAAAGTTAAGTATGAAATTTTTTAAAAAAATTTCCCTTCATTTTTTTTTTGATTTTTTTTGTGATTTTTTGAATTTTTATGAATTTTTTTAATGAACTTTTGAATTATTAAGTGTTTAAATAATAAAATAATAAAATTATTAAGTCGGTTCCATACCAGTTCAAGGGACCCAACCGGTTCGGGAATGAACTCGTCAAAGGGGGGCCAACAATTTTTAGGCCCAGTCAAGGCCATGGCCGCGTGTCATGTCAGGAGTGGTTGGCAGCCTGTGAAGAAGATCGGCTACGTGGCAGCATCCTAAGCGTTCGCTGAGTCGCAGAGATCAAACGGCTTTAAGGAGATATCGTTCGATGGGAAGATATGTAGGCTGGGTGTGCCACGTGTCGAGGATCAGATGGGGGGAGCATAGACAGGTTGGATCGACGACGTGGCTCGATCCTGGGCATCCATTGAGCAACAAAATCAAACGGCTGGTAGGGAGCCGCATGAGGTTGGGCGCGTAGGAGACAGGACTTCCAGGTGTTGTTGATTGGATGGGGGAGTAGTCACCGAGGGATGCGTCCATGATGACTTCTGACAGGGATGATCTTGACCGTTGCTGGGAAGCGAGATACAACAGCGGGGGGATGCTGGCTTTGGATCGCTGTCAGGGGAGGATCTGGGTCATTGCCAAGAAACCAGATCATGCAGTGAGCATTAGGGCACCCTTGGATTGCTGATGTGGCCTCATTGTAGCCGCTGGGAGGAAACACCGATCGTGTGGTGATGAGGGGGCCACATAGCCCTTTGATCAAACAGGCATAAACATGCAATGTGTCATGATCCTATGGCTCCAGGGGCGAACATATTTAAACTAAAATTTTTTCTTATTCTCATTTTCACTCTCCCACTCTTGCAGTAACCCTCTCTTTCTCTTTTCTTTTCTCCTCTCTCTTTTGTCCCTCTGTTTCTTAGGGAACCAGAAATCCTAATGGTTTATGTAACTCACCCTACTCTCTCTCTCACTCTCTCTCAATCTCTTTATCTGCTTCTATTCTTGAGGTTTCTCATGAACCCTAGTCCTTTGTTTCTTTGTGAACCAGAAACCCTAATGGTTTCTGTAACTCACCCTAATCTAGGCACTCTGTTTGTACAACTGAGACCCTTTGAGACTCTCCTTCTTCTTTTTTTTATTTTTGTGACTTTTAACCTTAAAGGATCCGAAAGCAAGCTCAGATATTGAAACCCTAGTTGCCTACCTTTCCTTTCTCACTCAGACTCTCTTTTTGGCTCCCTCTCGCAGCAGGGTTCCTCCAGAAAACCCTGGATTATGGACTAGCATCCCTATCAGTTTCTCACTACAAGGACGAGGCTCGTGGTTGCTCTGTGGTTTGAATCCTGCATGGTTGAGGAAAGTGAACCCAGACCAAAGTAGATGAAGATGAGTATCCCTCCAACCCTCTTTTGTTTTCTTTTTATTTGATGTGTGATGTATGCAATGTTGTTTGAGAACTGGTTTTTTCTTGTGTATTGACTTGGTTGGGGATCGGTTAGGATTTCACATTAGGTTTTCTGGATTAGGGTTTCTGGAGCCAGGCCAAGGTTCAAGGATGAGCTTGACTCGTCTGAACCTAATAAGTGGGGAACCAGGTTGACTCGCACGAGTCAACCCGGGGTGAGTTGTGAACTCGAGTAAACCCGAGTGGGATGAGACACGTGTTGGTTTTGACATGTGTTGGGTCTAGGTGTGCAGGCTTCAGCTTAATTTTCAAACGGGCTTAGGGTTAATGCTTTCAAATGGGCTTCAGGTTTAGTTTTTCAAAACGGGCAGTGTTTTTTTTTTTTTTTATTTAATGGGCCTTGGGTTTAATTCTTAAAACAGATGGGCTTTGGTGTTGGATTTAAAAAAAAAAAAAAAAAAGGCTCAGGTGACTTTTAAAATGACATGGACTAGGATGATTTTAAAAGGGGATGGGCCGGGGTGATTGTTTTTAAAAGGAAGATGAGTTCTTACTTTAGCTCAAACTGGGCCTAGTGGTTGTTTCAAAATGAAATTGGGCTTGGTTGTTTTAAAAACTAGGTATGGGCTTGGTTGTTTTGAAAACCATGGGCCTCAGGTCTAATGTGAAAACGAACCTTGGTTTTTAAATCTCAACCCCGGGCCCAAGGTTTTATAAATTGGACTTCTAATACATTGACCAGACCTGGGGGGTTTAAAATTTGGAACCAGGCCGGTTAGCTCTTTTAAAACGAGTGGGCCTAGTTAGTTTTGGAAACGGGTTTGGTTCTCTTTTAAAAACACTAAGGCTTCCGGGTGGGTTTTAAAGATAGGCTAGCTTAATTTTAAAATGAGTGGGCCAAGTGGACTTTAAAATAGATCAGGGGTTCGGTTCTGGACTGAGCTTGGGTTCGTACCCAATGCTTGGGTTCAGGTCTGAGTAATAATGATTCAAATCTTTGGTTCGAGTTTGAACCCAAAATAGGGTTCAAATCCGGACCCAAGGGGCCCGAACCTGGATTTAAAGAAGCTCTGAGTTCAAGTTCAAACACGAACCTGAAACCTGAGGCAGGGCACCTGCATACATGCTCACACACATACCACTATCACATGAACTGAATAATTCAAGAAAAAAAACACTTAGACTCTTACCCTTCTTTCTCCTTCTCCTCCGGTTTTCCTCCTCTTTCCCTTACATATGTCTGAATGTTTGTTCTAGTGTGATGAGCTTTTGGCAATACGCTCGACTTTTATGTCTGAGAGTGAATCACTGCTCTCTTTCTATAATGCAAAGCTTCTATCTGCTCTCTGCACTGTGTAGGGCAAAGCTTCTCTTTGCTCTCTCAATTTCTATAGAGTGTTTCTGCACCTATCTGACCCTACGACGCCCCGATTTTCATATCATTTTTTCCTCTTCAATAAATAATAAATATTAGTCAAACATCGATCACGTCAAAAACTATGATACCATTTAAACATAACCTGACCCGAAGTGGGGTACAGGGTAATCAGTTCACCATATACACACATTCCTAACAGCGGAAGTCAATATTTACAAACCATCCAGAATACAAATACCCAGAGTTTTATGCAACCATACTCATCCCCAAAAACCCACAATATACACTAAGAATCATATATCCTTAAACAAAACACTCACCCTGTCTATCAGGATACCAGCTCCCCTCTATCACGGAGCTCTATCACCTGGTCTGTCATGATTTCCTAAAATATTAGATATTTGGGTGAGACATATCTCAGTAAGACAGAATAAATTATTTACAGTGTGTGGCAGTATGAGTTTCATTATATCATAATATACTCATTTCAGTGATAATACCATTTGAGAAAATATACAAATTCGTATTCATAATCATATAAATATAAAACACAATCTTTTATAAGCTTTATTCCATCTCTCAAATTCATGCATCATCAACCCATCTTTATCGACGAAAGTTCCCGAAGATATGTGCGATTACACGCCCATACATGTAGCGCCCCTCTGCTCTGACATCGTTTGTAACCTTGCCTAATTAACTCAGGTGCTACTACAACGGATACTTATCAGGGCACTCACCTTACTTAGTAAGCTCTCGAGCAGAGAGTTTTACTTCGCCCTAATTAATTATGTAAATAAACTCACACTCTTTCATTTCTCATATTCATTTTTCAATGGCTTTCATAAGCTTTTCTTTCCCATTTTCATTCTCACAATCTAGCCCATGAGTGTCCATAGTAACCCATCCATGTGCCATCTGTAACTCATAGCTGTCCTGAGGATATTGACCACGCCATGCTTCCCCCTATGGTAAGGGTTGTGCGACCCGAAGTCCGAATCAAAACCGCAGTTGGCCTACCCGGTTAGATCAAAATAAGGAATCACTACCTATCTGTAATACGATTGGCCTGCCCATGCTTGGTTCGAACGCCAAGTGGCAAAACTACCATTTTCACTAGCTCAATCGACTACCACACCACACTCTCCATGAGACTGTGTGGTTGCACTTATCATCCCACTAGTAATGGTACCGTGCTTTCAGAAATGCTCCAGTCCATCAGGGTTCCCATTTTCACATTTTCATATTCAAAATTCAGTATTCACATTCCATTATTCACATTGCAGTATTCACGTTGCAATATTTACATTTCAGTACTCATAACTCAGTATTCATGTTGAAATATTCACATTGTAGTATTCACATTTCAGTATATATTCCATTTCACGTATTTCAACATTTCTCAATAAAACATATCATCATTTCATATTTCCTCATTTAACATAGAAAACATTTCTATATTCATATTTCATATTCCATCACTTCCTAATAAAATACACGTTGATATAACATAATTCATCATTCTCAATAAAATAAATTTATTTACCACTTTTCATCATTTCCCATATTTCAAATCCCAAAACATCACAATTGAGTATAAATCATATGCCACGTAATTTTATTTGATATTCGTATCATAATAATTTCAGGCAAAATATCATTTTCTCATTTACACTTATTAATTCAACCAGTAGTTCTCAAAATAACTGTTATAATTTATTCTCCTTTCCTGGCTTATTGAGAGGCTTGCTAACAACCCTAAATCCACACCCCATGGCGTTCGAAGCTTAAAACCCTAAAATTCACATTTCCTCAATTCAATCAACTACATCCAAGAATTACAATTATTTTAACATTTCCTAGGCCCACACACTCCCAATACTAATTAAACTTTAAAAATAATTAACTGTTGGAATTGGTGTATTTCCAAGAGGAGGGGTGAATTGGGTATTTAAAATTTATTCCTAGGTATGTCCAAATCAGCAGCAGTAATACTCAACTTAGGGTCTGTCTATATACTCATAAACCCAAATGCGCAGATAAATGTAAGATGCAGAAATTAAATCATGCGCAACATTCACACAATAACATACATGTGCAGGAATATAAATTTCGGAAATATAAAACGGGGCTCACACGATATGTTATCGGGGTTTGGCCAACTGTGCCTACGTCCCCACCTCAGCTCGCAAGTCCGAGGATTATCACTATTGCTCACTTAATGGGTGGAGCGACATTGATTGCAACCTTGTCAAATTACACCAGGGCTAACCTCAACCTTTACAAGTTTTCCTTAGGGGGCGGAGAAGGCCTTACCAATCCTTACGGGCTAGATCAATGTCCCCTCAGGCCACACCTAGAATAAAACCATGAAATACAAATTTGTGTACAATTCAAATTGCTTCTATCACAAGTAGTTTATGTACCGATACGCACATGTAATAGTCAACGCACTTCAATATGATAAGAACTATAAGCTCAATGCAATATGTGTGCTAACACTTAATCTTATGTCAATAGCCAATCAAGTGCAAGAGTGCATTTTCAAACAATATTTGAAACAATATATCAAAATATCTCAATCACAAGTAGGCTTTCAAAGATATCCAAATAGTTTGATCAAAGTATCTCTAAAATAATTTTCTCAAAATTCTAGCACAAGAGATATTTGAGAATAAGCTTGTCAAATGATTTTTACAATAACACAATACAAGACAAGCTTGATGAGTCTTGCAATAATGGTGCAAAGACTCACTAGCTAAAAGTTTTCCCCACTCAATGATTTTATTAATTAAACCGCGGTGAAATTTTTGGCTAAAAACTCTTAATCAAAAATCAACAAGCAATTAAGCTAATAAGAGTTTGTGCAAGTAAGAACAATGTGGAATCACTCAAGGACACTCTCACCAAGTTTGATTTAGCAAAAGAATAACAATGTGTGAGTGTATAGGATGTGCATTGGAAAAATAAGCTCTCAAAATATTCAGAGGATTTTTGGCTAATCCAATCACTAATCTTGTCTTAATTGAGCAAATGAACTCATATTTATAGACATGGGAATAATTATGACTGTTGGGAACACTAAAGGAATTATTAAAATTGTTTTAAAAGAGTTTAAGAAAATTAACCCTATTTTAACCCCAATTAATCTCGGTAAAAATTGAGCAACCCAAGAGGTTTGGTCGACCATTTTTAAGGTTTGGTCAACCATTTTTAAGGTTCGGTCGACCAGACTACTCTGTTTGATCGATCAAGGCATTTTTGAACTGAGCATTTGGTCAACCAGATTTGAGGCGATTTTGAACCTCTGAGGTTCAGTCGACCAAGTCAAGTTCGTTTGACCAAATTTCATGGGTTTGGTCAACCAGGTCATTTAATAACTAGAGGTTCGGTCAACCAGAGCGTTGGGATTTCCACGTTCCAATTTGGTCGACTAGAGCGTTGAAGTTCATTTCAAACTTGGTCGACGAAATGGTCAACTATTGACCCTGGGGAGGTTCGGTCGACTGAAGGTCTATGTGTATTTTGGTTCGATCGACCGATCGTATAAAGATTGTGCATTTAAGTCCTAATTTTTTTTTTTAAGTCACCCCTATTCACATGATTATTACTTCTAAGATATATGGGTTTTGTCACGTGATGGTTAAGGACCTAAAGTCAATCTATGGTCTTTGAGCTAACCCAAAAAATTTGGCATTGATCGACCGAAGGGTGATCCCTAAGGTCTATCTATGGTCTTAAGCTTATAGTCCCTACATGCATGATATGCATCAATTATTATAGACCTTGAAATAATTATTACAGACCCAATAAATTGAATACAAATTACAACAATTAAAACACTTTGGGTCTTCATTTTTCCTTTGAATCATCATGTGCCACCATATGATTTTGCTAATTGATCCTGCACACAAACTTGGCAAACATTAAATACCAATGTATTTGTCATGATCAAAACGGTATATGACCCATAAGGTCAACATTAACAGATATAATTCCACTATCGTACCCTAGCCTTGGAGTGGTTCCTAGGAAACCCAAATTAAAAATCTACTTCGATTAAAATGACAAGGATCGGAGTTAGGACCCCATGGTGATGTCCAATCGTCGATTTGGCTAAAAATTTAAGGAGAAATTAAGGAGAGAGTGAGAGGTTACCTTACCCCAAGAGTGGTGCCTATGTCGCTCCTACGATAAATCCACTCAGGTGAAAATGTCGATGGTGGAGAATGGAACCTAGGGGTATCTTCTATTTTTCGATTGGCGCACTTTGGCCGAGAAAATTGAGGAGAGAAAGAGAAAAGATGAGGAGAGAGATGGAGAGTCAGAGACGTTGTAAGAGAGAGAGAGAGAGAGGGAGAGAGAAAGAGAGAACCTCTCTGTAATAAGCTTCAAGATCCTTCAAGATTGATATATATTTATAATATATATTATTATAATATAATATTATATTATATTAATATATTAATAAATTATATTATACTATATTATTAAATTAATAATAATAAATATTTAATTTAATTAATTTTAAATTTTTTTACATTCCCAAGCATATCATTTTCTGGGGCATTACATTCTCCCCTCCTTATAAAAATTTCGTCCTTGAAATTTGTTAATCGTTACTTATTATAATCTCTTTTGCAAATTACTGAATTGTTTACCCGACTCTAGAAAGAGCCGACAGCCACCCACATAGCGATCTCGTCCCAAATTTATTAATAACCCTCACTTGTGGCGGAGGAATACCGTGGTTACAAGGGAGGGTTTTGGGAGATTATAATCATATACATTAAAAGAAAAAATCCCCCAAAACCGTTCATAACCAAAACCAAAACACTACCTACTATACACTATACAAGTCATTATACAAAATAGTCAACTCACCTCTAGGTCTTACTGAATAGGTACGAATATCTCTTATGCATCTTTTCTTCCAATTCCCATGAAGTTTCTTCTACTGCATGATTGCGCCAGAGTACTTTCACTAGTGGGATCTTCTTTGTACACAATTCATGTTCCTTTCGATCTAGAATCTACACCGACACGCACCTCTTCATAAGACAAGGCATCACCAAGCTCCAGTGCCTCATAAATGATTACATGGGAGGGATCGAGGACATATTTCCTCAACATACAAACGTGAAACACGTCATGGATTCTAGACAAGACCGGTGGTAAGGCTAATCTAAGGTAACTGGGTCCACTCTCTTAAGAATCTCGAATGGTCCAATATACCTAGGGCTCAGCTTACCCTTCCTCCTAAATCTCATAACTCCTTTCATTGGTGCCACTTTCAGGAATACGTGATCTCCTGTGTCAAACTCCAATTCTTACTAGGGAGTATCTGTATAACTCTTTTGCTGACTCAGTGCTATATTGATCTTGTCTCTGATGAGTTTGACTTTATCATGAGTTTGCTATATTAGCTCTGACCCCAAAAATTTGTTGTTCCCCAACATAATCCAAGTATAACGGGGATCGGCACCTCCTGCCATATAGCGCCTCTTATGGTGTCATCCCAATGCTGGTCTGATAGCTGTTATTATAAGCAAACTCGACCAGTGGTATAAACTATATCCAACTGTCCCCAAAGTCCAACACACATGCTCGCAGCATATCCTCTAGTATTTGTATCATCATCTCTATCTGCCCATCAGTCTGAGGATGAAATGTTGTGCTGAACGACAATTGAGAACCCACGGCTCCTTTCAAATTCTTCTAGAAATGAGATGTGAACCGTAGGTCTTGATTTGATTCTATGGACATTGGTACGCCATGCAGTCTAACTATCTCTTGAATGTATAACTCTGCCAGTCTGCTTATGGAGTAGTTAGCTCTAATAGGGAGGAAATAGGCAGTCCTCATCAAACGGTCTACGACCACCTAGATGGCATCCTGTCCATGCAACGCCAGTGGTAATCCAATGAAAAAATCCATTGATATATGCCCTAATTTCCATTCAAGGAGCTGGAGGGCCTGCAATGATCTCGTCGGTCTCTGATGCTTAACTTTTACCTACTGGAACGTCAAACACTGATTCACAAACTCAGCGATCTCTTTTTTCATATTGCTCTACCAAAAAGATTCCTTGAAGATCCCTGTATATTTTAGTGCTACCAGGGTGCATTGTATAAAGAGACTGGTGCACTTCCTCCAAAATAATCCTTTTTATTTCAGGGTTGGTTGGCACGCACAGCCTGGTGCGGAATCTTAAAGCCCCATCATCTAAAATGCTAAACTTTACCCCCTGTCCATTCTACATTTGATCTATAAGCTCCACTAACTCTGTATCACTCCTCTGAGCAGCTTTAATCCTTTCCTGCAGGGTCGACTGTAATACCAGATTGGCAATAAATGCCTAGTGATCACCCTCCATTAGCTCCATAGCGAGCCTTTCTAAATCCATCTAGATTGAATGCTGAACCATCCCTGCTGACACTGATGCTCCCATTGATTTCTGACTTAGAGCATCAGCTACCACATTAGCTTTTCTCGGGTGGTAGCTGATGGTGCAGTTATAATCTTTTATCAGCTCCAGTTATCTCCTCTGCCTCATGTTTTATTCTTTCTACGTAAATAAATATTTCAAGTTCTTATGATCAGCAAAAATTTCACACCTACCCCTATAGAGATAATGTCTCCAAATTTTCAACGTGTAAACCACCGCCGCTAACTCCAGATCATGGGTAGGGTAATATTCTCATATTCTTTCAACTGTTGAGAGGCATATGCTATAACTCTCCTATGTTGCATCAAAACACATCTGAGCCCTTTATGTGATGCATCATTGTAAATTACGAAACCTTCTTCTCCTAAAGGAATCGTTAAAATCGGTGCAGCGATGAGTCGCTGATTTAACTCCTGAAAACTCTGTTCACATTCATCTGACCACTCAAACTTCACACCTTTCCTAGTCAATCTCGTTAAAGGACCTGACAATTTAGAGAAGCCCTCAACAAATCTGCGGTAGTATCCTGCCAAACCCAAAAAACTCCTGATCTCCTACACATTTTTTGGTTGTACCCAATCCACTACTGTCTCAATCTTGCTTGGATCCACCGAAATACCACCACTGGATACCACGTGTTCAAGAAAAGTAACTCGCTCTAGCTAGGATTCACATTTCCTGAGCTTTGCATACAACTTATTTTCCTATAACACCTGAAGCACTATCTTCAGATGTTGCTTGTGCTCCAATGGGCTCTTTGAATAGTCCAATATATCATCAATGAACACCACCATGAACTAATTCAAATACTAGTGGAAAACCCTGTTCATCAAATCCATAAACACTACAAGAGCATTTGTTAATCCAAGTGGCATAACCAGGAACTCGTAGTGGCCATACCGAGTCCTGAATGTTGTCTTTGAAACATCCTCTACCTTAACCTTATATCGTCAATGAACACCACCACGAACTGATCCAAATATTGGTGGAAAACCCTGTTTATCAAATCCATAAACACTACAAGAGCATTTTTCAATCCAAATAGCATAACCATGAACTCGTAGTGGCCATACCGAGTCCTGAATGTTGTCTTTGAAACATCCTCTGCCTTAACCTTCACCTGATAGTACCCAGACCGCAAATCAATCTTTAAGACATTCTGTGTCCCCTGTAGCTGGTCAAACAAATCATCTACATGAGGAAGCGGTTACTTATTCTTGATAGTCACTTTATTTATTTCCCTATAGTCGATGCACATTCTCATCGACCCATCCTTTTTCCTCACAAATAACACCGGCGCTCCCTAGGGTGACACGTTGGGCCGAATAAACCCTTTATCCAATAATTCCTGCAACTATACCTTAAACTCTTTTAATTTTGCCAGTGCCATTCTATATGGCACTTTAGAAATCGGCATTGTCCCCAGAATTAGATCAATAGCAAATTCTACTTCACATTCAGGAGGTAGTCCCGACAAATCATCAAGGAATATATCAAGAAAATCCCTCACTATCAAGATATCCTCTAATCTCAACTCCCCTTTCTGATACCTCCTTCACACAAGCCAAATATCCCTGGCAACCCTCTAGCAACAACCTCCTCGCATAAATGGTGGAAAACAATTGTCGTGGGGTGTGCACACATGACCCCACAAATCTGTACTCATGTCCTTCTTGAGGTCTGAATACTACCTCTCTCTAATAATAGTCAATACTAGCATAGTTAGCAGTTAGCCAGTCCATCCCTAGAATCACCTCGAACCCATGCATCTCTAAAATCATCAAATTAGCTAGTAAAGATCTCCCCTCAATACAGACTGGACAGTTTCTGAGTACTTTTCTACACAACACTAGAGTCCTTGTCAGTGTAGAAACTGACAAACTAATGTCTAAATGCTAAGTTTATATCCCACAAAATTTAAAAAATTTTCGGGCGATAAAAGAATGAGTCACCCTTGAATCAAACAAGGCAGTAACTTTATATGATAGTATTGAAACGGTACCTATCACAGCATCTCCTGCAGCCTTAGCATCTCTTAGTGTCAGCGCATAGACTCCTGTTAGGGCGGTATTCCTCTACTGTTTGTCTCAGGGTGCCTGGTGACAGCCTCGGTATGGTCTAGGAGTAGGCGTATTCACTGGCGATGCTCAACAATCTCTCGCCAGATGCTCAACAATCTCTCACCATATGGCCCGTCTGATGGCATCGGTAACATCATCTCTCTGACACAGTATTCTCCCAGGTGTCTCCTGTAGCATATGGAACAAAGAGGGGGCATCAGTCTTGTAATGACCCAAAAATTTTTAATGATTTAAAATAATAAGAAAGATAATAAAAAGGAAAAGGGGGAAATAGAAGAAAGAGAAAAGAAATTTTAAGAGGGTTATAAGCAGGCGCTCGTCAACGAACTTGATTTTCTTGTCAACGAGCAATCTTCTAAGCCTTGTTACCGAGTATGCATGTCTCGTCGATGAGGGTTTACCGAGAAAGGTTCTCATATTTTTGAATTTCGTCAACAAGCTCTCGGTTTCGTCCATGAATTGTATTCTTGGGCTTGTCGACGAGTCTAGATGTCTCGTTGAAAAGGCCACATGGCTAGTTGCCTTTAAATAAGCAAAAATCAAAATATTAGCAAAGGATTTCAATTTTATCTTCTATTTCTCTCACTAAAAACTGCCCCTCTGCCTTCTCTCTTCGAATTCGGCCTGATTTTAGCCCGATTTGATGATCGGAAGCTACCATAAGGCTCTTGGGAAGATTCTATGCAACATATGTAGAGCAGAATTTTGATTTAAGAAGTCTGGAAAACATCCCAAAATCAGGGTAAGTGAGATATTTTAGGGTTTTATTGTCATTTGAAATATATGAAACCTAGGAAGATTAAATGAGTATTTTTCTAAGATTTGAGTAAGCTAGGCTTTTTGAAATACAGGGTCTTTTTCCCGTTCGGTTTAGGTAGAAACTCGAGGAATGGGTAAGGGAAATACTTTATAACAACTTTTTATTAATTTTTCAACCCGCTAAATTTTGGGTATAAAATTTTATATATTTATGTATAATTTTCTGAACAGTGCAGGCATTGAAAATATTGTTATTGATTATATATTATATTGGGAAAAATCGTGTGGCAGGAAAACAACTGTGATAATTAAATAGTTGTGAGTACTACGTGTTAGAATTGGTGTATTCCCAAGAGGGGGGGTGAATTGGAATTTTCAAATTTATCACCTAGGTTAAATAAATGCTCGTATAAAACAACCTAGGGTTGGTCTATATAATTCCAAATGCGCAGATATAAAAGATATGTGGAAATTAAAGTTAAGCGCATCATTCACATAATAACATACGCGTGCGGTAAATGTAAAGTGCAGAAATGTAAATAAACACACGATATGTTATCGAGGTTCGGCCAACAAGTTAGAGGATTCCACTAATAGCTCACTTAAGGGTGGAGCGGCACCGTTTACAACCAGGTCAAATTAACACAGGGCTGACCTCAACCTTAACCAGGTCAATTAGCGGGGCTGACCTAAACCTACACGCCTTAACAGGACGACGCACCTAGCTTTCCTAACCGGGTCTAAGCCAATCCAGGACTATTCTAGGGCTAATCTCCCTCTTCAGGCCCGTGCCTGGAAATACAACCAAAGTGTATTACAATCAAATGGTACAGTGATTGTGCTTTCGTGTAAAGCAGATATGTACCCGGATGCGCGCAATAATATACACCACAAATATGAAATAATATGTAAGCTCAATGTGGTCTAGATGATTCAACTCTCAAAGGTATTTTCTATCAGTGTAAAGCGTACGTGAGAGTGTCAAACAAACAATCTTTGTATCACAAGATATTCAACAAATAGTTTCACACAAAAATGTCAAGTCTTATGTATTTCAATCATTAAGATATCTCAAGCATGTATGTATTAAACGATGTATATGCTTGGTTTGCAAAAGACGTGTAATCTTTGTATTCAGCAAATAATATATGAGTGAAAGAATATTGCAACAAAGATTTTATCACACTAACAAATATCTCATCAAATATTTTCAAGATAAAAACACAGTAGATATTTGAAAATGTTTTTGCAACCAAAATGAAAATACCCTCTTCTTAAGATCTTGCAATGAAGATGCAAGCTTAGAAGATCTAACAAGGTTTTCTTAGGAAATGCTTATTAGCAAAAGCCTCCTAAGAATCCTAAGGTTTGGCTCTCAAGAAAATCACATCAAACAAGTAGCATAAGGAGAGCAAACCTATTAAACAAAACACTCAATCAACTTACAAAATATGTAGGCAATGCTAGAAGGCAAGTATGAGTGGTTTGAGTAATAAAATGAGTAGTATAGGGTTTTTATTTTTCAGAGAATTCTTCCCTAATCAATGTGGCTAATTTTTTTTAAATCTTTGCAAATGAACTCATATATATAGGCAAGGGAGAAAATATGACCGTTGGGGACCTATAGGGTATTATTAGAAAAGTCTAATGACGTTTAAGGCATTTTAACCCTGTTTAGAAAAATATTAACCACGGTAAAAATGGGAACAACCCGAGAGGTCCGGTCGACCAAAAGTGGTTCGGTCGACCAGGACTCAAGTGGCTCGGTCGACCAGGGGGATTTTGAACTGAGTGGTCGGTCGACCGGGTAAGGGCGATTTTCAAAAACTCCGAGGTTCGGTCGACCGGGCCCTTTTTGAACTGCATGGCTCGGTCGACCAGACCGCTGGGAATTCTCCCAAGACCCTTCGGTCGACCACGTAGTTGGAGTACAAAGTTGGTTGGTCGACCGGGAGGTCAAAATGTTGACTCCCAGGAGGTTCGGTCGACTGAGGTAAAATGACCTATAAGGGTTCGGTCGACTGGGCCTGGGTCAAATAGTTGACCCGGACCGGTTTCGGTTGACCTGGCCAAATTGAACTGAGTTGGCCGGTCGACCAAAAGTGCACCAAGTGTGCATTTCGGTCTCGAATTGACCCAAATAAGTCCATTTCAAGTGCCTAATAAACATATATGTGAGTGTCCTAAGGTCACTTGGGGTCCAATTTAGAAACACCGAAAAAGTCCGGTGTCGGTCAACCGAAGGTGTACCCTAAGGTCTTTCTACGGTATTTTTTCATTCATGGTTCGGTTTGAGCTTACGTAGTAAATCATGCATGTGATGTGTGTGAGCTTATTACAAACCGAAAACCCTAATTACTATTACAGACAATTTCACTGAAAATTATTACAATTAAGAGTTATGAAATTGTCTTCAAGCCTTTCTTGCTTTGTGCACATCTTGATCTTATCATTCTTAATTCTTGCACAAAAACTCAACCACTCATTAGATACAATGAGTATTTGTCATAGTCAAAACCGAGCGTGACCAATAAGGTCAACACTACGGAATTATGATTTATTGTGTGATTGTGAATAACATTTGGGCTGCAAATTCTGCTTGGTTGAAAATACTGGTTGGTTGTGGATATTGTCTGATTGTGTACTGTGGTAGATGCATGATGTGCTTAAGTGATTGGTTATGTTATTGATTATGTTGTGATTCTTGTAAATTGTGATATAGCGTTGGCAATGGTATGAGGAGGTCATTATATCGTACTTGATATAACCGTCATATAACGTTGGCAGTGGTATGAGGAGGTCGTTATATGGGCGTTTATATTAGGAGGTAACACATTGGCAGTGGTATGAGGATTTTGTTTACCTATTTACTATGGACAAGGGGTTTTGTGTTGTAATTTGGGTGATGATTAGTCCTATGTGGACCGTGTAACTTATGTGGTTGATAGTCCTATGTGGACCAGTCCTGTGTGGACATGTATATTGTATGTATGATAGTCATGTGTGGACGTTACATTCTATGTGGATATAAATCTTGTGTGGGTGTGAATGAAAATTGTACAAATTATCCTGTGCGGATTGGTTGTGGTAAGTGTATATGTGTGGAACTCTGTGAAACGATTGGCATTGGATATGTGTAACTTTAATTACATGAGTATTTAGGGTAAAGTTAAATTCTCCACTCTTAAGGATGGTGAGTACTCTAGTAACTATTTGTGGATACCAGAGTAGAGGGAAGCCACTTGTATGGGCGGGTGACCTTCCCTATTCTTGGAGAGTTTATCTAGATACATAACCCGAGGGCTTACTAAGAAAGGTGAGTGTCCTAGTGTTAGTACTAAAGTAGAGGGAATCTACTTGTATGGGCGGGTAGACTTCCCTATTCTCGAGAATTATCAATAAAAATAATTATGCATGTATGTATGTGATTGAGTGACAGAGAAGTTGACTATGGTGTGTTTATGAATGCGTCTTCTTGACTGCTATTGGTGGTGAAATACAATTGTATATATATTTTATAATTATATATTAAACATTTTAGCCACACACTATTGTAACTTATTTCTTTCTTACTGAGAGGTGTCTCACCCCGACAATTATTCAATCTTTTCAGGTCTTCTTGGTGATCGAGCTTAGATAGCGCCAGGGCGGGGTTAGTTTTTGTGAGTGGTTACCAGAACGATTATGTGAATAGTTTTATGTTTAATATATTTTATCCTTGTTATGTTATATGAAGAATGAGATTGTATTTTATGGGTTCACATATGTAAATATAAAACTCTGGTATTTTGTATGAGGTTATATAATTAATTCTGCTACATGAATGGTATCAAAGACGTATGATTGGTCTCATAACACTTTAGGCCCCACATGGCGGGTCCAAGGCGTTACAGTTGGTATTAGAGCATAACGGGCTTGCAGACTTTAGGAGGATTAATGCCAAAGTTTAGGTTTGAGTTGGATAAGGGTAGGAATGGGTAGATTAAGGTATTGACATAAATTTTGAGTTTGTTTCGAAGCTTAGAGGCAGAAATCCAATGATGGACTTCTGTGATTTTTTGAATCAGTCGACAGTTTCAGAACACCACGGTAAATCCATCAATGGTGATGTTTCCAAGCGGAGAAACTGAAATTCGAAATTTGAATTTGAAGGTTAATATGATTGCAAATAATTGGATGTTGGATATCTAATTGAGGATTTGGATATTAAAATGGTTTCTTATTTTATGATTTTTTCATATATATTAAGATGTAGAGATTCTAAATTTGCCTCTGTTATATATATATATTCAGGGATGGATCCTAGAGGCAAAGGCGTGGATGAAGAAGGAGGAAGCACGTTGGGAGCTTCCTGCGGGGATAAGATTGAGACCTCCCGACTGTTGCGAGAAATAGCTCATTAAGTTAGGGAAGAGATGAGAAGAGACTTCGGGGGATCAAGCTACCCACCAATGCACCAGGGTTGCACAATTGATCAATTCACCCATTTGAAACCCTCATCTTTTGAGGGTGGTACTAACTCGATCAAAGCTAAGACGTGGATGCAAGAGATGGATAAGATAATGGCAGTGTTGAACTACAATAAGGAACAAAAAGTTCTTTTCGCCACTTTCAAGCTGGCTAGAGAAGCTGAATGGTGGTGGCACGCAATGAAGCTGTTGGAAGAACAGCGAGCGGTACCTATAGCGATGACCTGGGGTCATTTCAAGTAGGTTTTCTACAACCAATACTTTCCCGCCACCACCAGGAATGCAAAGGCGAAAGAAGTTTTCAACCTGACTTAGGGGCGCCTCACTGTTCAGCAGTATGCTGCTAGGTTCCTTGAACTATCTCACTTTGTTAATTCAAGTGTAATCCCAAGAGGGTGGTGAATTGGGTATTTTTAAAGAAATTCTTCAGACGATTGAGCTTAAACTTCAATCTTCTGAAGTTGAATCTTCAGATGACAGAGCATACACTTCAGTCTTCTGAAGTTGACACTTTAGTCTTCTGGTCAGGGAGTTCGGTCTTCTGAATAGAACATTTTCTGTATTTTTCTTTTTAGTTTCAAAAATATGTTTTTGCCCCCTTTCTTTGCTCTTTTATAAAATATTTTTTAGGGTTTTAAAAAATCTCTAAGTCCATAAATATCCCCTAAAGATGTTCATGAGATGCATGACTCCTAAGGTCAATATAGGGTATATTTTGAGTTTCGAATTAAATCATATGAAATATGTAAATACATTCAATTCTAAATACCCATTCCCATGAAGATCTTGAACTTGCTGCTTGCATCTTCATTCTTCAACTCTTTTAGTTCCATGGATTGTGCCAAGATGTATATACTTTAATCTTCATGGCTTCCATGACTTTCTAGCCTTCCCTGCATGCTAAATATTGTTCCTATTCACAATCTCAATGCATGGATCAAATACCATGTGATTTGTCATTATCAAAACAGGATTGGACTCATAGAGTCAACAATCTCCCCCTTTTTGATGATGACAAATACACGACCAAGGATATAGAATGGGTTACACCTAATAAGGCTCCCCCTCAAATAATGCATCAAATATTTAGCAAATGAAATATACTCATGCCAAATGAAATATGCTCATGCTCATACTCAATCAGTTTTGCCAACCATTTTTGCCCATTTTTCTATAGCCTGATTCTTCTCCCCCTTTTGACATCAACAAAAAGGTGTATAATAATACATGAGTGAACATAACTTGATATTCTTCTCCTCCTTTAAATCTTAAAGTCTTAAACTCATTCAACCTCAGATTTTTAAAAATTGTACCGTGAAATGTGTCTCCCTGTGTTACTTCAATTTACTTCTCCCCTTTACTAATGCAGAAAGTTGTGTTGTTGAATGTAAATTGCGATGTGAACATACACAGTGTGGCAACTTTCATATACATGGATAAGCAAACACAGTCACTAAAGTTCAAAGACTAAGTGAGGATTAACATGTGTAAGTTAATATGCTCTTATCATGATACGAGTTTAATACCAAATGTGAACACATGTGATACCAAATGGGAACAAATTGAGTTGAATTTGAAATTTTTAACCAATTGTGAATATTAAGTGACGTTGTTCCCCCTGAATTATGTCATCTAATATAATTTTAGGCAACCTCTCGACTATGCATCAGGCCTAATTCACGCCTAATTTGGATAAACCTATCCTCCGCAAGTGGTTTCGTGAATATGTCTACCCAATGTTCATTTGTGCATACAAACTCAAGTGTCACATCCCCTTTTTGCACATGATCACGAAGTGTCTTATTTCTATATTTTTAGTTCATGAATGTAATATCGGATTCTTTGAGATGTTTATTGCACTCGTACTGTTGCATCTTATAGGAATTATGTCACAGCTTAATCTAAAATTCGTTAGTTATGCTTCATGTATAGTGTTTGAGCACAACAATTTCCTATCGCTACGTATTCAGCCTTAGCTGTGGAGAGAGCAACTAAATTCTACTTCTTGGAAAACCAAGACACTAACGAATTTCCTAAGAAATGACATGTACTGGTCGTGCTCTTTCTATCCACGTTGCTACCAGCAAAATCAGCATCTGAATAGTTGATAATCTCAAAAGATGTATACTTAGGATACCATAGCCCAATTTCCAAGGTTCCTATCAGGTATCTAAGTATTCGTTTGGTAGCTAGAAAATGTGTCTCTTTTGTTGCAACCTAAAATCTTGCACACAAATATACGCTGAACATTATGTTAGGTCTACTAGCAGTGAGATATAGTAAGTTATTGATCATTCCGCGATAAAGCTTGACATCTATTGGTATACCTTGTTCATCTTCGTCTAATTTCAAAGAAGAGCTCATAGGTGTTCCTAGTATTTTTCCATCTTCCATATTAAAATTTTTGAGCAGATCTCTAATGTACTTTGATTGATTTATAAAGATTCCATGTTTAGCTTGTTTGATATGAAGACCTAGGAAGAAATTTAGTTCACCCATCATGCTCATCTCAAATTCATTTTGCATAGTGCTAGCAAACTCATTGCACAAGGCTTTATTTGTAGCTCCAATTATGATATCATCCATTTATACTTGAACTAGGAGCATGTTATCTTTCTTAAACTTTATGAAAAGTGTTGTGTCTATCCTCCCTCTGATAAATCCATTGTCTAGTAGAAAGCCACTTAGTCTCTCATACCAAGCTTTAGAAGCTTACTTTAAACTGTACAAGGCTTTAATTAGTCTATAAACATGTTTTGGATACTTATGATTTTCAAAACCTGGGGGTTGTTCTACATATGCCTCTTCACTTATGTAGCCATTTAAAAACGCGCTTTTGACATCCATTTGATATAACTTGAAATCCTTAAATGCAGCATAGGATAAAAGCATTCGAATGGCTTCCATTCTAGCTACAGGTGCAAAGGTTTCTTCAAAATCTATTCCTTCTTCCTGGTTATATCCTTGAGCAGCTAGTCTTGCCTTATTTCTAACAACTATCCCATATTCATCTTTCTTGTTCTTATATATCCACTTTGTTCCAATAATTGTCTTGTAATTAGGTCTAGGAACTAATGTCCATACTTTGTTTCTCTCAAACTAGTTTAACTCTTCTTGCATGGACAACACTTACGATTCATCCTCAATTGCTTCACTTACATTCCTAGATTCTTCTTGAGATAGAAAAGCAAAATGACTAATTATATTCCTAAGTGAGGATCGAGTGGCTACTCCACGTAATGGTTCACCTATTATTTGATCAATGGGATGATTCTTTATGTACTTCCATTCTCTAGGTAGTTCATTAACCTCATTTTCAATTTGATTAGTTTCAGCGAATGGTTCCTTAATTTCATTTTTCTTTTCTGAATCATCTTTAATGGACAGTTTTTCAAATTCCTTATTTATCTCAATTTCATCTTCATCAGTCCTTTTAGAGAAGGGATTTCACTCATCGAACACTACATAAATGGATTCTATAATGGTTAATATTCGTTTGTTATATACTATGTAGGCTTTACTATTTAAGGCATACCCTAGGAAGATACCTTCATTTGATTTGACATCAAACCTTCCTAAATGTTCATTGTCTTTAAGCACAAAACATTTACAGTCAAAGACATGGAAATATGATATGTTTGGTCTATGGTCATTCCATAATTCGTACGGAGTCTTATTTGGGAATGGTCTAATCAAAACTCTATTTAAAACATAGCAGATGGTATTTACTGCCTCAGCCCAGAAGTACTTAGGTAGTTTATGTTCGTTAAGCATAGTTCTGGCCATTTCTTGTATAGACCTATTCTTCCTTTCAACTACATCATTCTGCTGTGGTGTTCTAGGAGCCGAAAAATTTTGAGTTATTCCTAATGAATTGCAGTAGTCTTCCATTCTTTGATTTTTAAATTCTCTACCACTATCACTTCGGATTTTAGTGACAGTATAACCCTTTTCATTTTGAATTTTCTTACACAGATTTATGAATTGTTCACACGCTTCATCTTTGTGACCTAAATATAGGACCCATGTATATCTTGAATAATCATCAACTATGACAAATGCGTATGATTTTCCTCCTAAACTCTGAATTGGGTTTGGACCAAATAAATCTAAGTGTAGCATTTGAAGTGACCTAGTAGTAGAGATTACTTTCTTCTTCTCAAAGCTCGTTCTTACTTGTTTTTCTAGTTGGCATGCATCACGGATTTTATCTTTCATGAATTTAATCTTAGGCAATCCCTTAATTAATTCTTCCTTAACAAGTTTAGATATTAAGTCCATGTTTGCGTGTCCTATTCTCCTATGCCAAATCCAACTAATCTCATTTATAGCAGAGAAACAAGTAACATGTTGAGAAGCAAGGTTATCAAGGCTAGTTATGTATACATTTTCATGACGATCAACAGTAAACAATATTTTGTTTTCAGATCTATTCTCTACAGTGCATTTGTCAAGTTCAAATGAGACTTTATAACCTTTATCACATAGTTGACTTATACTCAATAAGTTTTATTTAAATCCATCAACTAACAACACATTATCAATGACAAGTGAGGGTTCTTTACCAACTTTACCAACTCCAATGATTTTACCTTTAGAGTTATCCCCAAATGTAACGAATCTTTCATCTTTAGATATGATAGATGCGAATTTGGCTTTATCTCCTGTCATATGTCGCGAGCATCTGCTATCCATATACCACTTGTCCATCGAGGAGGACAATCTCAAGCACATCTGTAGGATATAATCAAATAACTACTTTGGTACCCAAATCTTCTTGGGTCCATGGGGGTTTGTACTAGATTCTCCTTTGACTTTCCAGACTTTCTTAAGCTTGATATCTTTATTTTTGAAAGGATAGTCAAATTTTATGTGACCGAACCTCTTATATTTAAAACATGTAATATTTCTATGATAGTCTTTAGTTGGAACATACGATTTTGACTCTCTTACAAGATATCCCATGTAGAGATGTTTCTTTTTTAGATTCTCCTTCCCATTAAAACCAAGACCTTCTTTCTCTAGGGAATTTCTTTGAGCTCCTAGGAGTTTTTCAAAATTATTTTGACATTTTGTAAATTTACAAATAATCTTAGATTTATCTTTTAAATTCTTTTCTAACTCCTCAATTTTCAAATCCTTTTTTTCATGAGAGATGCATGAGATTCATTTTGACGTTCAACTAACTTTGAAAATTCTTTCAGTTTTAATTTCAAACCAAAATTTTTCGTATTCATTCTCTCAAGCATTTTAAGGTGTACAAATATTCCTGATGCAATTCATCATAAGAAAGCATGTTATTTTCATTTTCGGAATCACTTGAATAGTAAGATGAAGCAGAACAAAAAGATTGTACCTCGTGGCCACCATGAGCCATCAGGCATAGAGTTGCAATCACATCATCACTGGATTCAGATTCTAAGCTACTGGTACTGTGAGTGTCTTAGCCCACTTTTAGAGCCTTCTTCTTCTTTTTCTTAGACACTTTATTCAGCTCGGGATAATCCGACTTGATGTGTCCAAATTCTCTATAGTTATAACACATAAAAGGATCATCTTTTTGCTTCCTTCTACTCGACTCTCCCTTTTCTACTTTTGACCCCTTGAATTTTTTGGCGTATTTCTTGTTCTTTCTCATGAACTCTCCAAATTTCTTAGTGATGAGTGTCATGTTATCATTCGATTCTGAATCACTTCCGTCACTGGAGTAATGAGATAATGCCTTAAGTGTTGTAGCTTTCTTTGTTTTAATTTGCTCATTCTTCCTCTCATTTGTTGCAAGCTCATAAGTCATGAGCTATCCAATTAGTTCATCAACTGACATCTCCTTAAGATTTCCCCCTTCTGCTATTGCAGTAGCTTTAGCTTCCCAAACTGGAGGTAGTCCCCTGAGTATTTTCCTGATCAACTCATAAGTAGGGTAAGATTTACCAAGAGCATGTCTATCCTACTATCTGTCACTTCCTTAGTACCCTCATATGTAACTTCTAATTTTTCTCAAGTCTCTTTAGCAAAGTTACATGTCATTA
This sequence comes from Malania oleifera, assembly GCF_029873635.1. Lineage (NCBI taxonomy): Eukaryota > Viridiplantae > Streptophyta > Magnoliopsida > Santalales > Ximeniaceae > Malania > Malania oleifera. The sequence continues at coordinate 73,713,616 of NC_080429.1, read as the reverse complement.
CTCTATTAAACTCATTTACATCCAGTGCACAAAATAATAGATTCATTGCAGTAGCATTTATTTGCACAGATTTCCAGTCCTCTTTAGTATACTCATCTTCAGTTTTGGGTACATTAACCTTATCAACTACTTTCATAGGGACATGGTTTCCCTTGGAAATAATTTTCCACACTTTCCAATCCACATTTAGAATATATATATATACTCATCCTTCTTTTCCAGTAGGTGTAATTTACACCGTAGAAAATAGGTGGTCTAGTGGACAAGTGTCCCTCATCAAATGGAGTTACACCGGCGTGTGCCATGTGATATTTTTACAAATGAACAATTTAGTCTATGTAAACCCGCTCTGATACCAAATGTAAATTCAGGTGTAAAGAGGGGGGTGAATTAGGTATTTTTAAAAACCTTTAAAATTAATTACAACTTAATCCCTATTTCTATATTTAACCAATTATTTGCAAGGGTTTGAGACTGATTTAAATTATTATATCAATGAATTCTTTTTACCTAATTAATTGTCAAGTGCATGTGGGGTTATTCAACATACACACATGCAAGATAAATAATGAAATGCATTTGCGGAAAATAAAGGAGTAAAGGAAGAGATAAGGCAAACACAGTTTTTACGAGGTTCAACCAACCCAGTTTAAAAAAACTCTAAGTCCATAAATATCTCCTAAAGATGTTCATGAGATGCATGACTCCTCAAGTTAGTCTAGGGTATATTTTGAGTTTTGAATTAAATCATATGAAATATATAAATACATTCAGTTCTAAATACACATTCCCATGATGATCTTGAACTTGCCGCTTGCATCTTCATTCTTCAACTCTTTTAGTTCCATGGATTGTGCCAAGATGTATATACTTTAATTTTCATGGCTTCCATGACTTTTTAGCCTTCCGTGCATGCTAAATATTGTTCTTGTTTACAATCTCAATGCACAGATCAAATACCAAGTGATTTATCATTATCAAAATAGGATTGGACTCATAGAGCCAATACGCTTTGCACCTTCCATGGTTCCACATGAATACCAAAAGGCGAGGTGGTTTGAAAGGGGCCTGAATGAGAAGATTCACGAGTATATGGCTTGTTTGCAGATTCAAGATTTCACAGAACGGGTAGAAAAAGCCACTATTGCAGAGTTAAGTCTACAATGAGGTGCAAAGGCAATAGAACAAAGGAAAAGGCCTATGTCTCCCTGCTCCCAAACAAATGTTAGACAAAGTTCGTGGAGGGGAGATAGAGATGTTGCGGGTCAGGGGATGGAAAAGAATGATCGAGGACGACAAGGTGATTCGTCAAGCCCCCACTGCCCTAGATGTAACCAGAGGCATTGGGGAGAATGCCGGAGTAGGGATGTTGTGTGCTATAGATGCGGAAAATATGGTCATATAGCTCTAGAATGTTGAGAACCGCTAAACAATGCACCATCTCTGAATCAAAACCAGAGGAACAACCCGGTGCCTCGAGGCGGCGGTGCTCTAGCACGTGTCTATATGTTGGGTACACCTGAGGAGGACAATGCTAAAGGCCCAGGTAGTATTAATTTTGTTTGACTTTGCATGATTCGGTATTGCATATGTTTGAATTGATTGAAATGTATGAATGTAGTTAGTTAGCTTTTTAGTTGTGAGAAATGAGTGATTAACGAATTTCGATGACGAAATTCTTTTAAATAGGGGAGAATGTAATGACCCAGAAAATTTTCACTATTTAAAATAATAAGAAAGATAATAAAAATGAAAAATGGGAAATAGAAGAAAGGGAAAAGAAATTTTAAGAGGGTTATAAGCAGGCGCTCGTCGATGAGCAATCTTCTAAGCCTCGTTGTCGAGTATGCATGTCTCGTTGATGAGGGTTTACCGAGAGAGGTTCTCAAATTTCTAAATTTCATTGACGAGCTACCGATTTCATCGACGAAATATGTTCCTAGGCTCGTCGACGAGTCCAGATGTCTCATCGACAAGGCCATGTGGCAAGTTGCCTATAAATAGGAAAAAATTAGAATTTCAATAAAGAATTTCATTTTCTCTTCTGTTTCTCTCTCTAAAAACGGCCACTCTACCTTCTCTCTTCGAATCCGGACTGAATTTAGCCCAATTTGACGATCGGAAGCTGCCACGAGACTCCTTGGAAGATTCTTTACAACATAGGCAGAGTAGAATTTTGATTTAAGAAGTCTGGGAAACATCCCAAAATCATGGTAAGTGAGATATTTTAGGGTTTTATTAATATTTTGAAATATATGGAACCTAGGAAGCATTAAATGAGTGTTTTTCTAAGATTTGAGTAAGTTGGGATTTTTGGAGTACAAGGTCTTTTTCCCGTTTGGTTTAGGCAAAAGCTCAAGGAACAGATAAGGGAAAATATTTTACAATAGCTTTTTATTAATTTTTAAATTGGCTAAATTTTGAGTATAAAATTCTATATATTTATGTATAATTTTCTGAGCAGTGCAGGTATTGAAAATATTTTTTTTGATTATATATTATATTGGGAAAAATCGTGTGGCATGAAAAAACTTTGATAATTAAATGGTTGTGAGTATTTCGATTAGAAATTTTGTGTTTTATGTGAATACTGTTTGGGCTGGGATTTGCTAGGTTGAACATACTGGTTGTTGTGTATTGTCTGAAATGTGTACTGTGGTATATTGTGTGATGTCTTGAGTGGTTGGTTATGTTTCTTGATTGTGTGAGGTTCTTGTAAATTGCGATGATATAGGCGTTGGCGAGTGGTATAGGAGGTCGTTATATTGTACCTTAATAAACCGTTATATAATCATTGGCAATGGTATGAGGAAGGTCGTTATATATGGTTTATATGGGAGGTAAAACATTAGCAGTGGTATAGTGAGGATTTGTTTTTCTATTTACTATAAACATAATGTGTTTTGTGTTGTAATCTGTGTGATGGTTAATCCTTTTGGCCCATGGTAACTGTGTGGTTGAATGTCCTTTTTGTGACCAAGTCCTATAAGCAGTAATGGTTTTATGTATGATAGTCCTCGTGGGGAATGATGTCTACTATGTGTTTGACTCCTATGAGTCCAATCCAGTTTGGATAATGACAAATCACTTAGTATTTGATCTTGCAATTGAGCATTGTGAACAGGAACTATATTTAGTCATACATAGAATGGATAACAAGTCATTGATGTCGTAAGATTAAAGCATACTATCTTGGCACAATCATGGAACCTCAAAGAGTACTCTAATGAAGATGTAAGCAACAAGTTCGAGAATGTCATGGATTGGGTCTTAGAGCTAGTGTATTTTAACATTTCATAATGATTTAATTTCAGGCTTAAACATAATACCCAGAAGGACTTTAGGACTCATGCATTTCTCATGAACATTTTGGGGACAATTATAGACTTAAAGTATTTTTTTCAAAAAAAAACCCCAGGAAAAATGTGTTTATAGCGAGCCAAATAAAGAGACTAAAAAGCAGTTTTTTCAAATATAGAGAAAAAATCTCAGGAAATGGTGTCTTCATAGATCAACTCAACGTTATAGGCGCTGAAGTTGCCAACTTTATAATACGGAATTAACCTCAATCTGTCTGACGAATTTCTTCTGAAAACGAAGATTAATCGTCGCCTGAAAATAATGGTGAACACATACCTGGTAGAAGCACCTCAGAAATTGAAACTCAACTTCATCATCTACCCGACACTTCACATCGTGCTATAGCCTTTAACCTACCTCAGTCATCTGACCCTATGGCTGTTGATTTTTTGAAGCTCAAGGACTCATTTCGTCTGGTGTTTTCTAACCTCGTTTCTAGAACTTGCTGGAAAACTTAAAAATATAATTTTTAATAAGAGAACTTACAAGATATTTTTTGATCCAATGGTTAGGATTGATTCTAAGGGTAAGACACCTATATATTGAACATATAAACCCTAGTGCAAGAAGCTACGATCAACGTGAAGAGAAGAGAACATCTTTGTGACATAGAATTGAGAGACTTGATCATATTGCTATATGATTGCCTGCACTCCAATATATACTCACCAAGCTTGGGCAAATCAACTTAGAAAAATAAAGGAATTTCATATACACATCTTGATCTCTATTTGGTATTGTGGTTTGGTAAATCAATCTTCTTGTTAAGAGTTATTCTCATAGAGTTTCTTCATCTAAACTGATTTTCTGATTGATATCTATTTTTCAAAGGGCTTGTCATTGCAAAATCCATTTTTGAATATTAGTTAAGAGGTTGATCTTGAGTGTGCATATATTAAATCATTTTGATAAGATTATCACTTGAGAAAAGCTTTTTTTATTGATTAGATATTTTTTATTCAAGTGAGTTTTCATTCAAAGACTTGATATTTTTAATATTCCAAAATCTACTTGATTGAAAAGTCTAAAGGTTATCTACATACACTAGAGAGAAATATTGTTGTGACAAAGTGAGTTTCAAATCTTTACAATCTTCAAAGCTTTTTATGTATTCAAATATTTAACCTAAGTTTTCCAAAGCATTGACTTATATAAATATTTTTGGGAGATTTGATAAAAGGGAAAGTTAGTGAATCATACTCTTACATATAACGATTATTTCGTTACATACATTCTGAGCTTCAAGTTTCATCATATGATTATGTATTAGGAATTTTAATTGTACTCACTAGCTTTGTTAGAAGCAATATTGAGTGTTTTGCAGATTTGATATTTGATTGTAATCACGAATCTGGGTGTGAACCGGGTTTGAGGAGAGAGTTGTATCTCTTGTAAGCAGCGGATTAAAAGGAATTTGTACCTCTTGTAAGCAGCGGATGTAAGGAAAGCTCCGTCCCAATTTAAGGAGCAAGGATTTTAGTGGAATCCTTGAGTGGGTTGCTCAAGGCGAGGACGTAGGCTGAGTTGGCTGAACCTTGTAAAAACTGTGTTTGCATTTTCTCTTCCTTTACTCTTTTCACTTTCAGCACTACATTTCATTATTTGTATTTCATGTGTGTTTGTTGAATGATTCACACGATCTTGATAAGTAATTGGTTAAATAAAGAATATGGACTAAATGGTAAATAAGTTTTAAAGAATTTTTAAAATACCTAATTCACCCCCCTCTTGGGATTACACCTAAATCAATAGTATGTATGATAGTCCTATGTGGACGTTGCATTCTGTGTGGACGAGGCCACCTGGCAAGTTGCCTATAAATAGGCAAAAAATTTAAACTTTCAGCGAAGGGTTTCATTTTATCTTCTATTTCTCTCACTAAAAACGGCCCTTCTGCCTTCTCTCTTCGAATTCGGCCTGATTTTAACTCGATTCGATGATCGGAAGCTACCACGAGGCTCTTGGGAAGATTTTCTGCAACATAGGCGGAGCAAAATTTTGATTTGAGAAGTCTGGAAAACATCTCAAAATCAGGGTAAGTGAGATATTTTAGGGTTTTATTATTATTTTGAAATATATGGAACCTAGGAAGCATTAAATGAGTGTTTTTCTAAGATTTAAGTAAGTTGGGATTTTTGGAATACAAGGTCTTTTTCCCGTTCGGTTTAGGCAGAAACTTAAGGAACAGGTAAGGGGAAATACTTTATAACAACCTTTTATTAATTTTTCAACCGGCTAAATTTTGGGTATAAAATTCTTTATATTTATGTTTAATTTTCTAAACAGTGCAGGCATTGAAAATATTGTCTTTTATTATATATTATATTGGGAAAAATCATGTGACATGAAAACAACTTTGATAATTAAATGGTTGCGAGTACTACGGAATTATGATTTATTGTGTGATTACGAATACTGTTTGGGCTGCAAATTCTGTTTGGTTGAAAATACTGGTTGGTTGTGGATATTGTCTGATTGTCTACTGTGGTAGATGCATGATGTGCTTAAGTGGTTGGTTATGTTATTGATTGTGTTGTGGTTCTTGTAAATTGCGATATAGCGTTGGCAATGGTATAAGGAGGTCATTATATCGTACCTGATATAACCGTTATATAATGTTGGCAGTGGTGTGAGGAGGTCATTATATGGGTGTTTATATTGGGAGGTAACACATTGGCAGTGGTACGAGGAGTTTGTTTACCTATTTACTATGAACAAGGTGTTTTGTGTTGTAATTTAGGTGATGATTAGTCCTGTGTGGATCGTGTAACCTGTGTGGTTGATAGTCCTATATGGACCAATCATGTATGGACATGTATGTTGTATGTATAATAGTCCTGTGTGGACGTTGCATTCTGCGTGGATATGTGTAACTTTAATTACATGAGTATTTAGGGTGAAGTTAGATTCTCCATCTGAGGGCTTGCTGAGGAAGGCTAGTACTCTGGTAATTATTTGTGGATACCAGAGTAGAGGGAAGCCACTTGTATGGGCGGGTGACCTTCCCTATTCTCGGAGACTTTACTTGGATACATAACCTAAGGTCTTAGTAAGAAAGGTGAGTGCCCTGGTGTTTGCACTAGAATAGAAGGAATCTACTTGTATGGGTGGGTAGACTTCCCTATTCTCGGGAATTATCAGTAAAAATGATTATGTATGTGAATATGTGATTAGCTGACAAAGAAGTTGACAATGGTGTGATCGTGAATGCGTCTTCTTAACTGCTATTGGTGGTGAATGTATATTTTATAATTATATATTAAACACTTCAGTCATACACTATTGTAACTTGTTTCTTCCTTACTGAGAGGTGTCTCACCATGATGATTATTCAATCTTTTCAGGTCTTCCTGGTGATCGAGCTTAGATAGCACTAGGGCGGGGTTAGTTTTTGTGAGTGGTTACCAGAACGGTTATGTGTATAGCTTTATGTTTAATATATTTTATCCTGGTTATGTAATATGAAGAATAAGATTGTATTTTATGGGTTTGCATATGTAAATTTAGAATTCTGGTATTTTGTTTGAGGTTATTTAATTAATTTTGCTGTGTGAATGGTATCAGAGACGTATGATTGGTCTCATAACACTTCGGGCCCCACATGGTGGGTCCGGGGCGTTACAGGTTTGCCCTGTACCTCTTGGTCTCCCATCCACTGTCCCTGACCTCCTATGCTATCCTGCCTCCTCCAAGGCCCTTTATTGACCTTATAGGTCACGCCCGATTTTGATTATAACAAATACTCATTGTTTCTAATGAATGTTTGAGACTTTGTGCAGGAACCTAAACTTGTCAAGATCAAGATGCACGTAAAGCAAGTGAAGATTGAAGATCATATCTCATTGTATTGTAATATATAATTCAACCATTAGGTCTGTAATAGTAAATAGGGTTTTGATTGTAATAATTCCATGCATCACCTGCATAATGTAATGTGTAAGTTCAAAATGAAAATGACCTTAGAAAGACCTTAGGGACGGTCGACCGACACCGGATTTATTCAATGTCTTCCAAAGGACCCAAAAATGACCCTAGGGCACTCACCCTTGCACTCGTATATGTTAGGCACATTGAATATGGTGTTTGTGAATCAAAATAGGACCAAAATGCACATTTTGTGCACTTTCGATCAATGGGAACATGTAGTTCATTCTACTCCCGGTCGACCGAACCATTATAGTTCATTTGACTCCAGTCGACCGAACTTCCCAGGAGTCAACATTATGACTACCTGGTCGACTGAGAATATTGTGAATACCACCAACCTGGTCGATCGAGGGTCCTCGGGAATTGTCACAACGATCTGGTCAATCAAATCACCCAGTTCAAATATCCCTGGTCAACCGAACCGCGCTAATTGGGAAAATCACCTCTCCCAGTCGACCGACCCTGAAGTTCAAAGTTGGCCCGGTCGATCGAGCCTTATGAACTTCGGTCGACCGAAAGATTTTTGGTCGACCGGGTCTCTCGAGTTGCCTTGAATTTTTTACCACGGTTAATTTTTTAAAACAGGGTTAAAATAATAAAGACATCATTAATCTTTTCTAAGAATGCCAATCTTATCCCCAACGGTTATAATTCTTGGGATGTTTATAAATACTTCTTCATTTGGGAAAATTAGCAACTTGATTAAGCAAACAAATTCAAAAATTCTCTCTTAAGCAAAATACTCTCTACTACCCATATTCTTTCTAAAAAGCACTCAAGCTTACCTTCTCAAGTTCCTAAATCCTCTGTAAGTGTTTTGAGTGTTTGTGCAAAAAGGTTTGCTCTCTCATTGTTGTGAGATTGAATCAATTTTTTACGAGAGCATAACCTAAGTATTCTTAGGGGGCTTTGCTCATAAGCCTATCATAAGAAGACTTGCCTAAGCTTCTAAGTATTGCATTTGTATTGCAATATCCTAGGAAGCTTGTATTTGTTTTGGGTTGCAAAAACATTTTCAAAACTCACTCAAATATCTTGTGAGGTTTACAAGATATTTGTGTTTGTGATATTAATCTTTGTTGCAATATTTATTCAAGAACATATTATTTTCTGAATACAAAGATTATATATCTTCTGCAAACCAAGCATATACTCTATTTATGTGATTGATGTATTCTGCTCTTTGGAATATTTGAAACTTGCGTGATATCTTTGTTTGAGCACCTTGATTGAGAATATCCTGAAATACAAAGATTGCTTGTTGAGACTCTCACACACTCATTACATAGATAGCAAATATATTTGAGAGTTAAACTATTGGACCACACTGAGCTTACATATTAAATCATTTGCGATGTATGTGATTAAATGCATTTGGGTACAAATCTGCTTTACGTGAAAGCACTTTTCTCTTGTACCATCTGTGTAACAACCTGCTATTTCTTTTCTAGTTCTGTCTATTATTATATATTTTATTTTATACTATAACATTTATAATACTCTGATACCAAACTGAATTAAACCCAACCATCAACCTAGCAGCGAGAAGCGGAAATCAAATAAACATATCCATATATAATTTTATACAATACCAGAGTGCTAACATGTTTTCCAAAATATACATATATAATTGTTCCCAAAAACAACACCAATCGGGCTAGGGCTATACAAAAGACACTTCCAAAAATACTCACTCTACTATCAGGGCAATACCGAGGCCCCTCTATCTGCGAGCCTGATCTACTCGCCTACCTGGACCACCTGAAAAATGTTAAAACAATGGGATGAACTAACGCTCAATAAGACGAAATATATTATTACTAGTGTGTGGCAAATGAGTTACAATATTATGAAAATCTGTTTCTATATAATCATGTATAACTGGATCTATGAATACTGTACAAGTAATAAAAACCACCACCATCTCCATGTTGCTTAACATATCTGTATTTTAGGTTACTATTCAAAATACTTCTAATGTATATATATATTTTCTGTTCCTGTAAATCTGTATAAATATAGTAATAACTGTAAACTTCCCTGTGGATAAATGTGTATCATGATATAACCCCTCATGATAGGGTTGTGTAGCCCGTAGGCGGGATCTATCCTGGCTGGGCGTCCAGGATAAATCACTATACTCCCTCAGTCAGATCGGCCACTCCTCTACCCATATCTGATGGGAAGCCTGTCCACGTCTGGGCACGATAGACATACTACCACATATTATCTGAATAGGTGGTTACACTTTGAACTGAATATTTGTAGCTACGGTACCATACTCTATAAACTGTATGGTCCGATAGGGTTTAATACTATATAATACATATCTATATATAACTATCTGTTTTACCATGATTCTGTAATAACTGTATAAACCATGACATTGAAATAAACTGTAACTATGTCAACTGTATTTCTGAACTGAACTGTAATCTGTAAGTCATGGTACCGAAAACTGTATAATCATGGTATTGAAAACTGTATAATCATGGTATTTTGTAATTACTATAAAACATATTCACTAGCTGTATATTCTGTAAAACATACCCTGAAAATACTGTAAAATATGCTTCCGTACTATATTTATATTCTCAAGCCACACAGTAATTTAATACATAATATTCATAATTAATAAACTGTATAAAGTCCTGCTATGAATAATAACCTAGTAAAAATATACATTTTATACTGAAAATCATTTTAGAACTACCTAACATAGCATATTTCCCTTACCTGATTTCTGCTAAAATCCTCCTACTGTAATGGGTCCTACACCCGCAAGGTTCTCCACTCAACACCCTGAAAACCATAAATCCCAGAACAAAACATTACTATTTGTACGTCTATTACATTTCTTACAATTGCTGGAAACCCAAATTCCGAATAAAAGACCTTACCCTAGATTTGGGATGAATTCCAAGTTCGTCCTACCGACGATCCACTCCAGCAGACTTGGAGAGAACTTCCCTAGGAGCGTCGTGGCGCCCTCAGATTGTCGATTCGGCCAACGATGAGGCTGAAATTGAAAAGAGAAGAGGGAGAGGCTGTAGGAGAGAGGAAAGGGAGAGTCTACGCTAAAATTTTGCGTAAAAACTGAGTTTAAGCACTATTTATACTGCGAAATTCGATGACGAGCCACGTCACCTCATCGACGAGTCCTACAGAAAGTTCGTCAACAAATTTCAGACCTCCCAAAAATCCTTTCTCGATATCTTCTCGTCGACGAGACGGGACCTTGTCGACGAGATCCTGAAGAAGCCTCGTTGACGAAACCCCTGTGTTCGTCGACGAGGCCTGAGAAATTTCTTGAAACTTTCACCTCCAAAATGCAATGTCATTGACAAACGCGAAGTTCATCGACAAAGTCGGCTACCTCCTTTTGTTACTGATTCCATTTCCCTCTCTCTTTATTATTTAAATATCATTATTATTTGGGTCGTTACAATTTGATTGTAAAATCTGAGTGTTTCCAAGCGTGGCATGAGGGGGCAGTAATCTAGCCCGGTAAGGATTGTTGTAAAGGTTGAGCTCAGCCCTGTGCTAATTGATCTGGTTTGTATTGGTGCCGCTCCACCTATTTAAGTGAGCAAGTTATGGTGGTAATCCTCGTGCTTGTTAGCCAAGGTGGGGATGTAGGCAATTGGCCGAACCTCGATAACATCTTTGTGTGTCACTTTTACTTTACTGCTTTCTGGTGCATGTGGCATTGATTAAATTGCTTTATTTAAATTATGGTATGTTTACTTTACTTGCACTAGATTGTCCTTAAGGTTGTGAACATACTGGTGTTAGAACATTTACCTAGGGATTAAATTTAAAAATACCAATTCACCCCCCCTCTTGGGATCAAGGTAAAGCTAACACCCTTGACTGGACCCTGCCTAAAAATCTGGAGGCGTGGATCTCTTCCTCTGACTATGTGCCATAATGCCTCTCTATTGGCTACTCTCAATTACGGTGGCTATATCAACTATCTCTGAAAAAGTCTGGGCTCAAAAGCCTACAACATGCTCATATAATCTTTAACTCAGGCCCTCAAACTTTTTCGTCTTCTTTTCCTCGTCTGGCACTACGTACGAGGCAAATCGAGACAGCTCGATAAATCTGGTTGCATACTATTGTACCATCATATGCCCCTGCGTCAAGTGCAAAAACTCTGCTGCCTTCGTGCTTCTAACAGTAGTAAGGAAGTACTGCTCGAAAAAGATCTCTTTGAAGCGGCTCCACGTCATTGCTACAAGATCAGGTCTCTGCTCCTCTAATAATCTCACTGATCTCCACCAGTGTTTTGCCTCTCCAGTCAACTTGAATGCAGCAAAGGACACTTTCTGCTCCTCGGTACAAGGGAGCACTGCCAACATGTCCTCAATATTTTGGATCCAATTCTCAGCCACTAACGGGTCAGCCCCACTAGAAAATGATGGGAGCTTCATGCGCGTGAACTGCTCAATCGTGCAGCTCTGCTCCTCTAAGCTCCATGCCATCTTCGCCATCACCTTCTGGGTGACACTACGTAGCACTGCTTCGGGGTCTCTACCACCCATACTGGAAGGCCCCGCCCCATCACCTCCAGCATTCATGTTACTATTCCCAAGGTCCATCCTGCAAAGCGAACAACTAGTCTAAGAACTCAATTACTATCACACAACCAACACACTCATCAGACTATAACTCATAAAATATTCTTCTATAACCATTCATCATAACATCCTCAACTCGGACTTAAGATTCAATCCTACTACTCAAAAACAAGAACCGATGATAGTTTACTATGGTTTTCCTGAAGTCGTCACTCCAGGAAAATCACTGAAGCAACCATGGAACTCCTGCCTCCATACTGCAAGATAGAACCCTAAATTCCCCAATCTCATCCTAACAATCTACCCATACCTAACTCATATCTCAATCTACCCATTTTTACTTTCCTCACAATCCATTCCTATACTCTGGTATTGTATTCTGCAATTTACTAAAGTCTGCAGAACCTATCAACCTAGGCTTTAATACCAAACTGTGACGCCCCGATTTTCATACCATTTTTTTCCTCTTTAATAAACAATAAATATTAGTCAAACATCGGCCACATCAAAAACTCTGATACCATTTAAACATAACTTGACTCGAAGTGGGGTACAAGGTAATTAGTTCACCATATACACACATTCCTAATAGCGGAAGTCAATATTTATAAACCATCAAGAATACAAATACCCAGAGTTTTATACAACCATACTCATCCCTAAAAACCCACAATATACACTAAGATTCATATATCCTTAAACAAAACACTCACCCTGTCTATTAGGGTACCAGCTCCCCTCTATCATGGAACTCTATCACCTGGTCTATCATGATTTCCTGAAATATTAGATATTTAGGTGAGACACATCATAGTAAGACAGAATAAATTATTTACAATGTGTGGCAGTATGAGTTTCGTTATATCATAATATACTCATTTCAGTGATAATACCATCTGAGAAAATATACAAATTTGTAGTCATAATCATATAGATATAAAATACAATCTTTTATAAACTTTATTCCATTTCTCAAATTCATGCATCTGCAACCCATATTTATAGGGAAAAGTTATTAAGGATAGGGGAGATTACACGCCCATACATGTAGCGCCCCTCTGCTCTAATATCGTTTGTAACCTTACCTGATTAACTTGGGTGCGACTACAATGGATACTTATTAGGGCACTCACCTTACTTAGTAAGCCCTTGGGCGGAGAGTTTTACTTCGCCCTAATTACTTATGTAATTAAACTCACACTCTTTCATTTCTCATATTCATTTTTCAATGGCTTTCATAAGCTTTTCTTTCCCATTTTCATTCTCACAATCTAGCCCATGAGTGTTTGCAGTAACCCATCCATGTGCCATCTGTAACTCATGGTTGCCATGAAGATATTCACCATGCCATGCTTCCCCCCATGGTCAGGGTTGTGCGGCCCGAAGGATGGATCTAAATTGTGGTTGGCCTACCCGATTAGATCAAAATGAGGAATCACTACCTGTCTGTAGTACGATTGGCCTGCCTATGCCTAGACAGATGCCAGGTGGCAAAACTACCCTTCCTACTACCTCAATCGATTGTCACGCCACACTCTCCACGAGACCGTGTGGTTACACTTATCATCCCACTAGCAACAGTACCGTGCTTTCAGAAATACTCCAGTCTATGAGGGTTCTCATTTTCACATTTTCATATTCACAATTCAGTATTCACATTGCAGCATTCACGTTGCAATATTCACATTTCAGTGTTCACATTTCATTATTCACAACTCAGTATTCATATTGCAATATTCACATTGCAGTATTCACATTTCAATATATATTCCATTTCACATAATTCAACATTTCTCAATAAAACATATCATCATTTCATATTTCCTCATTTAACATAGAAAACATTTCTATATTCACATTTCATATTTCATCACTTCCTAGTAAAATACACGTTGGTATAACATAATTCATCATTCTCAATAAAACAATTTTATTTATCACTTTTCATCATTTCCTATATTTCAAATCCCAAAACATCACAATTCAGTATAAATCATATGCCACACAATTTTATCTAATATTCGTATCGTAATAATTTCAAGCAAAATATCATATTCTCATTTACACGTATTAATTCAACCAGTAGTTCTCAAAATAACTGTTATAATTTATTCCCCTTACCTGGCTTATTGATAGGCCTGCTAACAACCCTAAATCCATGCCCCACGGCGTTCGAAACTCAAAATCCTGAAATTCACATTTCCTCAATTCAATCAACTACATCCTAGAATTACAATTATTTTAACATTTCCTAAACCCACACACTCCTAATACTAATTAAACTTTAAAAATAATTAACGGATATAATTTCACTATCATACCCTAGCCTTAGAGTGGTGCCTAGGAAACCCAAATTAAAAATCTACTCCAATTAAAATAATGAGGATCGGAGTTAAGACCTTGTGGTGGTGTCCGATCGTCGATTTGGCTAAAAATTTAAGGAGAAATTAAGGAGAGAGTAAGAGGTTACCTTACCCTAGGAGTGGTGCCTATGTCACTCCTAGAACAAATCCACTTTGGTAAAAATGTTAGTGACGGAGGATGGAACCCAAGGGTATCTTCCGTTTTTCAATCGACACTTATTTGGCCGAAAAAATCGAGGAGAGGGAGAGAAGATGAGGAGAGAGACAAAGAGTGAGAGACACTGAGAGAGAGAGACAGAGAGACAACCTCTCTGTAATTAGCTTCCTGATCCTTCAGGATTGATATAAATATAATATATATTATTATAATATTATTATATTATATTATATTAATATATTATTATATTATATTATATTATATTATTAAATTAATAATAATAAATATTTAACTTAATTATTTTTATTTTTATTTTTTTTTACTCTCCCAACCATATAATTTTCTGGGGCGTTATAGACCCTCTCTTAATTTCTACTTTATCCACTTTTCTCTTAGTTTCAATAGAGGTTTTCTAATGCTCTATATATGTCTCCTCTTTACAATGTGAGACTCCCTATTTATAGAAAGCCTGGTAGCTTGATTTGGCACCAAAAATTCCTCCAGCGAGGCTCCTTCCAACAGAATTTCCCCTTAATCGATTGTCAGGGAGTAATTCTTTCTTAACAAATTTTATTCCTTCTGCGCACATGTGATTTTGCACTTTTCTGAATTTCATTTGTTGATGTATTATCTCCTTTTTTATGCGCAGACGAACACGGGAGGTTCAGCTGGCAGACAGGGATTGGAGGGTTTAAAATTTTTTCATTTTTTTGTAAAATTTTTTATGTATTTTCTACACTCTGATGTACCCCCCCCCCCCCCAATCTTTTCTTTGTACTACAACAATTGCATGTGCACATTTTTTAGTGCAAAGGGTGTACCCCCGTACCCTTTTCCCTGCAACAGTAGTTTGTAATGTGTAACATTCTTATTTCCTTGTACTTTGCATTTTATTTCCTGTATTTTAGAATTTTGTCTTTTGGTATTTTTTGTATTATTTGTTATTTTCTATGTCTCTGCAACGTCACTTTGTACCTCTCACTATTCGGGCATGTGCCCCCTTAATAAAATATGTGACATAGTGCATTTTTTTATTATTTAATTTGAACTAAAATTTCTACATCAAAGTTGACCAAACTTTCCTGAAAGACACCTGGTAATAACAACGTGACCTTAAGCTCCCAGAAAATAACAAAGGGTCCGTACTTAAAACAAAGACTCAATAAAACAACCTTTAAAATTAAAATCAAAAGACCTAATTGAAAGACTTAAATTGAAATAAAAAACAATTCAAAAATTAGAGGAACTTGATTTTTTAACACAAACTAAGACTCAAACTAAAGATTAAAACAAACTCAATGAAAAGAGATAAGGAACTCAAATTTGAAATTCAGGGGAAATCAACTTAGAAGAACTCGATTTTAAAATTAAAAGGGCTTGATTTTTTTCGAAAACCACAGACTTACTTTACAAAACCTGTCCTAAAAGAGATTGACTTTGAAATAACAAGACATTAACTAAAGTTAGAAAATAAAACTCATTTTTAAAATAGAAAAGGACCCAATGTTTTCCTAGACTAGCAGGACTCAAACTCGCCATAGGAAGACTCTTTGATTGGGACTTCAAAATGGGACTCTAATTTTGAAAAGGACTCAATTGAAAACAAACCAGGGCTTCCAATGATATAGAACGATCAGTGCTTGATCGGACTTAAAGTTGACTTTCTTACGCTGGGTCTTTTCATGGTTGTCTAGTTAAAATTGGGGTGTCTATAGTAGCAATTTTCTCAAAATTTGATATGAAATCGGGTTTTTGGCAAATTCAAATTGCTGAAAAAGATAAATACAAAACTACTTTCAATGTTCCTTGTGGACAATACCAATGGAATGTCATGCCTTTTGGTTTGAAAAATGCCCCCTCAGAATTTCAAAATATTATGAATGATATTTTCAATCCATATACACAATTTGCAATTGTTTACATTGATGATGTGTTAATCTTTTCAGATCAATAGATCAACATTTTAAACATTTAAAGATACTTTTCAAAATTATCAAATCCGATGGATTAGTTTTATCCATAACAAAAATGAAAATTTTCCAAACTCAAAAAAGATTCCTTGGTCATGAAATTAATCAAGGGACGATTAAGCCTATTCAAAGAGCTATTAGCTTCGCTGATAGATTTCTCGATAAAATCAAAGACAAAAATCAACTACAAAGATTTTTGGGATATTGCTTAAATTACATAGCATACTTTTTCCCCAACCTTAGGAAAATAGTCAAACCTTTATTTCAAAGATTGAAAAAGAACCCTCTTGCCTGGACAAATGAACATATTGAAGTTATTAAAAAGGTTAAGACTCAAGTGAAAACCCTGCCTATTCTTAGCATTCCACATCCTCAAACATTTTTGATAGTTTAAACAGATGCTTCAAATATATCATAAAACAAAAATGGGAAGGCAAAGAAAGAATTGTAAGATTCTATTCAGGTGTCTGGTCTGGCTCTTAATTAAATTATTTGACTATAAATAAGAGATTTTACCAATTGTTTTATGTATTCAAAAATTTCAAGATTATCTTTTCAATAAAGAACTTCTTTTAAGAGTTGATTGCAAATTGGCAAATGAAATTTTACAAAAAGATTTTCAAAACTAGGTTTCAAAACAGATTTTTACTTGATGGCAAGGAATTTTGTCCAACTTTGATTTTCAAATTGAATTTATAAAAGGAAAAGAAAACTCTCTTCAAAATTTTTTGACTAGAGAGTTTTTGCAGAACAATGAGCGCCCCAGATAAGCAAAAAGGGACATGAACGCCCAATTCAAAATTTTATTCAAAATGAGATTATGACATGATAATCTTAAACCCGCCATCCTCTTTAAAAAATCAAATTCCTAAGTCTCAACCTCCTCAAAAGAAATTATCAACTTTTCCTTTGATATCTCCCTCAATATTTCAAATCCTTGAAGCATTTGATCAGTCCCCTCCTCAACCTCCTTCTTCAAACTACCTTCAAGCTACCCAAAAGTCAAAAATCTCTAAGTCTCCTTCAACTCCAGAAATCTCTTCAAATTTCATTAAAGCCCAATACATATTAAAAGAGCCTATGAACATTGTTTTGGTCATAGAGCCTCCCTATTTTGGAGGATCAAACACCTCTATTGCCTAGAAAATTATGTCGCCAAGATTTTCTTTTATTTCAAATGATTTTTTGAAAACTCAAAAATTCTATGAATTCATTCTTGTAGATTCAGATTCAATTACTCTAAAAAAATATTTTAATAAAGATGATTCGAATTGGATTGATTTCTGCACAATTCTTAAGAAGGTTAAAGCTCAAGTGAAAACCCTATCTATTCTTAGCATTCCACACCCTCAAGCATTTTTTATAGTTGAAAGAGATGCTTCAAATATAGGTTATGGAGGTATCCTAAAACAAAAATGAGAAGGCAAAGAAAGAACTGTAAGTTTCTATTCAGACAAAGAGAAAATATGGGAAAAGAATAATTAAAAAAAGATATAAATATTGAGTTTAATTCCTATTATATAGTAATCACACACAACCTAATACAAAAAAATTAAATAAATTAAAATAAGGACAATAATAAAATTTATAAGTGCAACAAGTCAATGAGGAGACTCCAAAATCTCAATCCTCAATTATCGAAATTCTCAAATTTTAAAATTTAAAACTAATTATTCATTAGTTAAGATTTCAAATTCTACAATTCTATTAGTTTATTATTTTTAATTTATATTTTCAAAAAAAATAAACACATATAATATAAAACAATGAGTCAACTAGTAGGCCTCAAATGCCACTCCTCAATTTCTAATTTTTCAAATTTTCAAATTTAAAATTAATTATTTATTGGTTAAGATTTCAAATTATACAATTCTATTGGTTATTATAATTAAACTCTATTTTTAAAAATTCATAATAAAAAAAGTCTTATTTCTCTTATTTTGTCCTCTATCCCTCCCTCCCTTCTTTTCAAAAATCTCTCACAAAATTTATTACAGCGATCCCTCCCTCCTTCCTGAATAATCTCTCTCACAAAATTTTAACTTAAATTTTAATTGGTTATAATTCCATGTTCTTAAATTTTTTGGGTATCTTATTATTAAATTTAATTATAAAAATTAAGTGAAAA
This sequence comes from Malania oleifera, assembly GCF_029873635.1. Lineage (NCBI taxonomy): Eukaryota > Viridiplantae > Streptophyta > Magnoliopsida > Santalales > Ximeniaceae > Malania > Malania oleifera. The sequence continues at coordinate 73,695,128 of NC_080429.1, read as the reverse complement.
ACGCATACTTAATTTGTCCTTTTTCAAAAAGTCACTCACAATTCCCTCCCAATCCCTCACTCCCTACGAGTCAAACTTGAACCTAAATGGGCTTGACTTCTAAATGACTCGACATAGGCTTGGTTTTTGGACTCGTTTAATAGACTTAATTAAAATCATTTATGGACTAGTTTATTAAAGTTAAATTAGGTTTGATAGACTACAATAGGCTTAAAAGTAGGGATTATTTGTGCATAAGATTGTTTGTCTCAAATCCACAACCGTTAATTTAGTGATAAGGCTAATGTTCATGGCCAATAAGCTGGCTTGGTGGGGGGCAAAATAACTCTAAGGCAGTATTAGTAGGAGCCCTTTTTTACCTTTTTGGTTAACAAAACCTCTTGCCTCTCAAAATGAGAGGTTCTATAAGAGTTCAACTATTAGTGAGCATCTCGGTAGTTCGACTCGATAAGAGCTCGTGGGCTTGTTCATTTGTATAATGAACAAGTTTGAGCTATAGTATATCAAAACTCAATCTGAGCTTGGCTCAAGCTTGAGCTTCATTAAAATTTTAATAAACAAACTTGAGTAAGGTAAAGATTGGTTTGACTTGAATCGTTTGCAGCTCTATTTGTGAGAAAGTAATTGATAGCAAAATTCTTGGCATGGATTATTAAATTAAGGTAACCAATCATAATAAATGGTTTACACATTTTTAGACTTCCATATGTACCAATTTGTGTCTAAACGATAAAGCATAGGAAACCGTTATCTTGGAACAAGATAAACTCAAGTTTTCTAATTTTAAATAAATTCAAATCATAATTATTCATTCTCTATTTTGAATATTACTTGATTTTTAATCGTGTGGGTGTGTATATTTATCCACACACACATATTTCTTTTGAGTTTTGATTCTTATTTCTTTATTGGTCTAAATGTGACGAGTCAATGTTTATGTCATCAAACCAATTACACATTTTTCTATTAGAGCAGATTTTGGCTTGGCAGTAAATCTTGCTGATGGAGTAGATTATGCAGCAATGTAGTTTGAGGAGTGCTTAGACAAGTGCAAAGAGCAATGGTTGCTAAGCTATATTATATAAAATATGAGTGACTAGATTAAATAAGTATTTAAATAAATATTCAACATATATCCATGGAACATATTTCAATGTGTAAGTGTGAACGAGGATGAACTATATTGTAAATGAAAGCTCATACTTTTGGAGAAGTTGTTTCATGTTTTTTTCTTTAATTTTTTTTTTTTAGGTATTTGAGTGATGACATTTGCTTACCATGTTAGGACACTGTGAGCAACCAGAAAAATTGGGACACCAGAAATTTACATGGTTTGGTCAAGATCGACCTATGTCCACGGAGCACACCACAATTCACTTGAAACCACCGGAAAAATACAATTCTCTCAGCTTCTCTCTTCCTCACACTCTCTTCTTCCTCTCTTTTCTTCTATGTGTTTTCATCTCTCTACTGCTCCTCTATTTATAGACAACTTGGAATCAATTACAATAAATTACATTAAATCAAAATTGAGAGGTTACGTTCATCAAAATTTAATGGCTTGCAGATAACTACCCAGCTTGCAGCTTACACATTTCCAGCTCAGTTCACGCGTCTCCAGCTCAGCTCACGCTTCTCCAGCTCTAGCACAACAATCTCCTACTTGGAGACGGAGACGCCTCCTCAACCAGTATCAGTATATAAATAAATTATGTGCTCGAAATATGTCTTCAGGCATGAAGACCAACTGAAGTTGAGCATAACATCAGCTTCTCTGTAGTCACCACCTTAGTTAACATATTTGCTGGATTCCTGCTACCTTGGATTTTTTCAAGTGTCAATACGCCGTCCTCTATTAGATATTTGACAAAATGATAACGCAATCCAATATGTTTAGTTCTGGAATGAAATGCGGAGTTCTTTGCCAGATGTATCGCACTCTGACTGTCACTGTGCAAAACATTCCTCTTCTGCTTTAATCCAAGCTCCATTAACAAACCTTGAAGCCAAATAATCTCTTTACTAGCTTCTGTCACTGCTACATACTCAGCCTTTGTAGTGAATAGAACAACAATCTTTTGTATATGTGACATCCAACTAACAGCTGTTGTGCCAACAATGAATATATATTCGGTGGCGCTTCTGCGATGATCAATTTCACTTACAAAATTAGCATCTACAAACCCTTGGATTTTCAAATCACTTTTGCCAAAACATAGGCACTTATCGATAGTGCCATGTAGATATCTTAAAATTCACTTCACTGCTTCCCAGTATGTCTTCCCTGGATTTGACATATATTTACTGACAGCTCCCACTGCTTGGCCAATATCTAGTCTGGTACCAACCATAGCATACATTAGACTTCCAACGGCTGAGGCGTATGGTACCTTAGCCATGAAGTCTTTTTCTTCACCTATCTGGGGAGACTGATCCTTAAAGAGATGGTGTATTTACAGCTTTGACGCTGCTCATATTAAACATCTGTAAAACACAGCTGATGTACTCTAACTGAGATAACCGCAATGTATCTTGTTGCTTATCTCTAGAGATACGCATCCCAAGAATCTGCTTTGTAGGACCCAAGTCTTTCATATCAAATTCCTCTGACAATTGCTACTTCAATTTTCTGATCTCTTCTATATCTAATCCTACGACTAACATATCATCAACATATAACAGGAGGATAATATAGCTAGTACGATACCTTTTGAAGTAGCAACAGTGGTCGGCCTTGCACTTCTGAAAATTGTTCCCCTGCATACAGCTGTCAAATTTCTTGTACCACTATTTAGGAGCTTATTCGAGACTATACAAACTCTTCTTCAATTTGCATATAAGATTCTTTTTACCTTTTACTGAGAAACCTTCTAGCTGTTGCATATAAATTTCATCATCAAGATCACCGTGAAGAAATGTCGTCTTCACGTCCAATTACTCAAGATGTAAACCCCTGAGGTAACAATACTCAAAACAGATCTGATGGTTGTCAGCTTGACAACTGGGGCAAAAATATCAGTGTAGTCAATTACTTCCTTCTGTTCGAAACCTTTGATTACTAACTGAGCTTTATACCTCTTGGATCCCTCATGCTCTTCTTTAATCCTGTACACTCATTTGTTGTGAAGAACCTTCTTACCATTGAGTAACTTAGCTAGTTCCCATGTTTTGTTGGAGTTAAGAGACTTCATCTCGTCTTTCATTGCAAGCTCCCGCTTGCTCGAATCTCCTACCTGACATGCTTCAACATAACATTCAGGTTCTCCTCCATTTGTAAGAAGTAAATGATTCACATACCTCCTGTTTGGTACATGTTGCCGAGAAGATCTCCTAAGCTCTGGTGTTGGAGTAGGAGGTGGTGGTGCCACAATCTGCTCCACATGTTCCTCTACATGAGGATTCTCGGTATTCTGCTAAGGATTCTCAGTGTTTTACTGACGTGTCCTTACACCTTCTAAAACATCATCCACATCTACAAAGGTTGTTTTAGACTCTGTAGATTCTATTGTGTGTCTATCTTTGTATATCACCTTTTCATCAAAAATCACATCTTTGCTTCTGATCACCTTTTTGTTTTCATCATCCCAAATGTGATACCCATATTCATCTCCACCATAACCGATGAAAGTGCATTTCTAGGATTTCAGATCCAGCTTATTCCTGATATAATTATTGATATGTACATATGCAACACAATCAAAAACTTTCAAATGTGAAAGTCTTACCTCTTTATTACTCCAAACTTCTTCTGGTAGACTATAGTCCAATGGTACTGATGGACTCCTGTTAATCAAATAAGCTGTTGTGTTGACTGCTTCTGCCCAAAACATCTTTGGCAAGCCTGACTGCATACGCATGCTTCTGACTTTTTCTGTCAACGTTCTGTTCATCCACTCGGCTACGCCATTGTGTTGAAGCGTACCTGGCACAGTTCTTTCCATTCTGATACCATGCTCATAGCAGAATTTCTTAAACTCGGTGTCAACATACTCACCATTATTATCTGTTCTCAGCTTCTTGATTTTCAAACCAGTTTCGTTTTCTACCATTGTTTTCCAAATTTTAAAAGCATAAAAAACATCAGATTTATATTTCAGAAGTAAACCCATACCTTTCATGAATGATCATCGATAAATGTTATGAGGTAATGCTTCCCACCTGTGGACGAAATGGTTGTTGGTCCCCATACATCTGAATGGACTAGCGTAAGTCTTTCATTCTTTGGGGGTACTAATGTTTGTCTCGAAATTGACTCTCTTCTATTTCCCAAATATGTAATCCTCACATGTGTCAATCTTTACCGACTGTAAATCACTCAACTTACCCTTCGAGTGCATCACCCTGAGTCTCTTCTCACTTAGGTCTCCGAGTCGTTGATGTCATAAGTTGCTATCATCATTTCTTGTAGCAACTGTAATAGACATGCATGCATTAGGAGTCACATAAAGAGTACCACTTTTCTTACCTCGTGCAATTGTCAATGCACCCTTCAAAATCTTCCATTCATCACCAATGAAAGTTGTGTTATATCCTTCATCTGTCAGTTGACCGACTGAGATCAAATTCTTCTTCAGGTCTAAAATATATCTGACATCTCTCAGTTTCCATACTGACCCATTCATATTGATCTTAAATGTCCCTCTGCCGGCAATGTTGCAAGGTTGACCATTGCCAAGATATACTTTACTGAAATTACCTGATGTATACTCCTCTAGGCAAGCTCTACTGCAAGTGGCATGAAATGAAGTTCCAGAGTCTAACACCCAAGATTCCTTTTTGCTCTCCAAAAAGCAAATCACCATATCATCATTTTTTGAAGCAACATTTGCTTCTGTCTTTGCCCTCGTCTCATATTGTTTTTTTAAACTTTTGCACTGGTTATTGTAATGACTAGTTTTTTCACAGTTCTAGCACTCAATAATTTTTGTGCCTTGGGAACCTGTGTCTTAAGAACCTTTGGGATTTCTAAATTTAGACTGCCTGGGCCTAGATCTACCGCAGTTGTTTGATCGTCCATGCCTGTTTCCTTTGCCTCGACTTTCCATGTTCAAGGCTGAACTCGAAGTGGAACCATGGTTTGACTGCATTCTGATTTCTTCCATTAAAATCATGCCAACAACCTCATCGTACACAAGCTTTGATTTTCCTGCAGAGCTATTGATTGCAATAACAACACAATTCCAACTTTCGGGCAACTGACTGAGAATTAGTAGGGCACGAATCTCACTATCAAATGTTATCCTGACTGAGGCGAGTTGATCTGACAACTCGTTGAAATTATTCAAATGCCTGTTAAAACTTTCACCTGCAGACATGGTCATAGTAAATAATCTTTTCATAAGATGTACCTTGTTAGCGGCTAACGGCTGCTCATACATATTAGAAAGCGTATCCATTAGAGACTTGGTGGATGACATATGCTTGATATTGAATACCACAGACTTTGACAATATCATTCTGATGGCTCTGAGAGCTTTTCGATCAAGCAACTCCCACTCGTCCTCATTCATAGATGCTAGCTTACCCTTTAGTGGTAAGTGCAACTCCTTTCCAAACAAATAATCTTCAATCTGCATCTTCTAGAAACAGAAATTGTTTCCATTGAACATTTCAATCTTTGAGCTCTTTTCATTCGACATCTCGATTCACTAATCTAGAGATAAAATTAGCTCAAATGGATAATACGATTGGATCCAGAACAGTCAAAAACCTTAGAAATAGTTCAAGTCGTTCGAAAAACGAACCCAAAATGACTCCAAAAAACCCAATCAAATATCAGGTCAAACCTGGTCAACGGTGCTAACATGGCACTGTGGGACCCCACTGCGGACGTGGCATTGCGGGGCCCACTTGCTAACGTGGCATAGTGGGCCCACCTACTGACGTGGCAGATGACGTGGGCCTAACATAGTGACTGACACAACAATGGCTGACGTGTCGCTGATGGCTGACGTGGATGGGCCGGAGATTCGGGTCGGGTGCAGACTGGGTCTATAGCGGGCGACGGGTTGGTCTGAGTCTGGAGTGGGTGGCTGAGTTGGGTTAAGGCAGCCAAGTGAGGAAGACGCGTGGTGCACGTGGGGCGTGTGGGCGGCAGGTCACCGACGCGTGACCGGCGCGTGACGAGGCGAACTACTCCGGTGAAGCGCGTGTTGGCGCGTATGCATCCGTCTGAGCTCCTTTCAAGCTCCGACTTGCACTGTTGGCTTTGTCTCGGCAAGGTGAACATGATGGTGGCCTCAAAATTCAATTTCGAGTCACATAATAGAGCTCTGATTTTGGTGAAATACTCCGATCTGGCCTTTTTGCTCCAACCGGGCTCTAATACCACTTGTTAGGACCCTATGAGCAACTAGAAAAATTGGGACACCAGAAATTTACGTAGTTTGGTTAAGATCGACCTACATCCACGAAGCACACCACAATTCACTTGAAATCGCCGGAAAAATACAATTCTCTCAACTTCTCTCTTCCTCACACTCTCTTCTTCCTCTCTTTTCTTCTCTGTGTTTTCATCTCTTCACAGCTCCTCTATTTATAGGTAGTTTGGAATCAATTACAAAAAATTACATTAAATCAAAATTGAGAGGTTACGTTCATCAAAATTAAATGGCCTGTGGATAACATCTAGAGCTTGCAGCTTATGCGTTTCCAGCTCAACTCACACGTCTCCAGCTCAGCTTATGCGTCTTCAGCTCCAACACAACATACCATTAATAATTTCAATTATTTTGAATACTATTGCATTTTTAGTAAATTAGCACTATATTTTATTATTTTAATTTAATAAATTATTGAAACTGTATAATGTTGTAAGATAATTTTATCTTGTTTATAAAATTTTAATCTATCATTTTAATAATTAATGTATGTGGTTTTTTGTTCGGTTCTATGTTATTAGACAAAAATATGATTGTAAATGTAAAATATTTTTTAAATTTATTCTATTACATTAAATAATGAATAAATCTTTCATCGACGTGATTTTTTAATTCTTATTTTGTTAAAACTTTCATTATTTAAAAAATTCTTTTCAGCATTATATTAAAATGATATGACAATAAAATTTAGTGAAAAATATACTTATCTAGGACAATTATATTTTTGGTGGTTTGACTATATGACTAATGAACAAAAACATGAAATAATTTTTGCTTAGAAAGGGGATGAAAATGGAAGAGTAATTTTCAATGAGTATGGACAAGCAGAGTATGCGGGAATAACTGCCCTTACTCTTTTATTTTACATTTTGTTGGAAGTCCCTCTTTCTTAGAAGAAAGATAAAGGGAATTCCTTAAAAATCTCTAGTGTAGGAAATTATCTGATTTTAGGTATTATAAGGATACCTTTTTAACAAGAATCCTTTTAAAAGAAGATTTTGATGCAAAATATTGGAAAGATAAATTTATTAGTGGATTACCTACTTTATTTGCTAATTTAGTTAGAAAAAAAGATGACTGAATATAAAAATGTAGACACTTATAATCAAATGGATTTAGGCAAATGGGACTTATGGTGAGATCATACATGTAATAAATCTGACAGGAATAGAAGTATGTAATGATCTGAGATTCAAAAATCATCCTGGGTAAGAATGGTATCAGAGCCAAGTTTTGAAGGAAATCAAGATTAGTTATTTTAGACCTAAAGATTCTAAGGTTAGGCAGCAAGTCCCGTTTTGATGATTTTGGAGAGCGATAAATCCAGAATAACCTATGGAATTGCGGAAGAAAATAACTAGTTTCTGAATCTTCTTATGGCTAGTGTCTCAAGTACTAATAGTACAAAAGGAAGTGAGACTGGTAAAACGATTATTATTCATGAGTCGTGTTGGGATGAAAAAGAGTTAGCCAATTGGAAAAATGCCCGAATTCAACAAGGAAATAATATACAAAAAAGGGAAAATTGTTGGATTTTAAGTCTAAAATTGGCCAAAAGACAAAGTAAATCAGTGTTAAGTTTGTAGATAAGACATATTCTAAATATTTTTCTATAAAAAAAGACTAAAAAATTATACTAAACTATGATTTAATGGCCTACATATCGGTTGTGTTCAAATAAGACTTAAACCATTGGTAAAAAGCGGACTTAATAATTCTCTCCTTTTAGTATTAAGAGATGATCAAATTCCAAACAATAAACAATCTATAATTGGAATGACAAAACATCTTTAACAAATGGACCAACATATTTTAAGTGCTATCTGAACTTTACAATAGGAATAAATGTTGATGATCACAAAGAAAAATGTCTAGTCCTAGATATTCAAACTTACAATTACAATTTCTGCCATGGCTCCTCGCCATATAAACTAATTTTTCGGATCCATTACAAAATAATGACATCAGGAATAATTCTGTCATTTTTACCCCCAAATATACCTCCAAGACAACCAATATGCTTTGAAGCAACTAGTCAAAGTTATACAATGGTTCCAAGAGTTTTACATTGGGAAGAAATTGATCCCCCAAAACAATGATTTAAATCAAAAGTTTGTGCCCCAAGATTGGGAATCCTATGTAGTAACTTCGGAGGATTTATTGAATACAACGATGGAGATTTAAGAATTACATTCCAAAGAAACAATAGACTTTCAGATGTTGAATTAGTAGATGACTTTCAGTCAACCCAACCTTCCCTTTGTAGAACAAGATCTTACCTTGTACCTAAAATAATGACTTTTGAATTTGAACAATTTCGCCGGTCAAGCTCCTCATGCAAATAAGACATATCTAAACAAATAAAAGGAATAAGAATAGAGAATCAAGTAGCCCAACCGGTTTTTAAAGAACATAATTTCTCATCTCCAACTAAATCTCAAATATATGAAATAAATATTATTGAACAAAAAACCTTTATAATTGATAAGAAAATATTAAACAAGGATTTTTACTCAAAAAGAAATGAAACTATAAGGAAACAATTTTTTCAAAAATACTCTACAAAAAAAATTGAAAAATAGAAGCGTGAATGGTGTGATGAAATGAATAATAGAAAAGAAAATCTTAGATTCTTTGAATGGTTTTGCAATAGAAGAAAAAATAGTGACATTATTGATCAGCCAAAAAAAACTTACAAAACAGTAATCGAAATGGTAGCTAATACCCATCCTCCACTAGAGAAAATTTATTTTAGATACAAGAATAACGAAGTGGAAGGGGTACCTTTTGTAAAAACTAAATTTGAAAATCCAAATATATCAGCTACTTAATAACAAATGGAGATACTTGTAAAACAAAACAATTTTTCAAACGAATATCTCACTACAATAGGAGAACAATTAGATAGAGTAGAAATACGTTTAGATCAACTAGCAACCATACCTTCCTTTAGAATGACTGCTCCAAATCCAAAGGATAAACAATACCAGCCACCCTTAAGTTTCCCAAGCTCAGCCACTTCTTCAATGCCATAATCAATATTTGGGAAAAATAGGAAGGATAAAGGGAAAGAAAAATTAAAACAACATGTCCCAAAAGAAAAGTTGACGAAGAAATGTAATTTTCCCGACCCTTCATATCTTAAAGGATGCTTTAGTGATAATGATGACATCCTTAATGAAATAATTGAAAAATTGGCTAAAGTGAAAAGTGAAGTAAAGCCAAATTATCTAGTTATGGAAGTGGAAGAAGAAATTCAAAATATGAAAATGCAAGTGGAGCAAGAAAACAAAACATCTTCTTCAAAACAAGTCAATGCGTTAGATGAACAACTTAGTGATTCAGAGGCAAGCTCGAAATACTTTGATCTTGAATCATTTTTAGAAGGATTTTTTTTATCACGAAAAACAATTTGAAAAATCATCCCTTAATCCAATAGGATTTACCAACCGAATAGATAATACTACAATACCCATATCCCAAAAAAAAAACTATTATTCTAAACCATCTCCTCCGAACGTACAATATGAAGAAGCTATCCCATATAAGAGATATTCGGGCAACATGTGCTATCGGTTGAATATAGATGGATTGTTTGAATATCAAATTGTCAATGTTTGTTGACAAATGTTTATGGTAGGACATATTTATGTTTTAGGACAAAAGCAAATAATTCCAGAGGCAGCCAAAGCCCTTGTAATAGGATTTGAAGGACAATTACATTCTTGGTGGTTTAACTATATGGCTAATGAACAAAAACATGAAATAATTTTTGCTTAGAAAGGGGATGAAAATGGAAGAGTAATTTTCAATGAGTATGAACAAGTTGAGTATGCGGATAACTGCCCTTACTATTTCAATTATGTTACATTTTGTTGGAAGTCCCTTTTCTTAGAAGAAAGACAAACTGAATTTCTTCAAAATCTCAGGTTTAGGAAATTATCTGTGTGACGCCTCGATTTTCATACTATTTTAAAGCAACATATATAACCACATATCAACCACGTCAACCACTGATACCATAACACATAACCCGACTTGAAAGTGGGTACCGATTATAAAATCATTCTCATACACAACCCTAACAGCATAAGTCATATATATATATACATACATACTACAACGAATACACATACCAAAGTACTACCATCCATATATACAAGTCTAATACATAAACCTCTAGGAATCAAACCTCCCTAACTCAAAATACTCACCCTAACTACTCAAGGTATCTGCTCTTCTCTATCTCAGAGCTCTGTCACCGGGTCTATCTCATTTTCCTGAAATATTTAAATGATTGGGCGAGACACATCTCAGTAAGATGGAATAAATTATCTATAGTGTGTGGCAGTATGAGATTCACTATATCATAACATATATTCAATTTAGTAATAATATCTTATGAGAAAATACACTGTTTCCACAATCATAATCATATAGATATATAACGCAAACTTTCATAAGCTTTAAAATTTCATTTCCAAATCCATTCATACATAACCCATATTTATCAGCGAAGTTTTTAAGAATAGGGAAGCTTACCCGCCCATACAAGTAGCTTTCCTCTGCCCTGATATCATTTGCAACCTAGCCCAATTAACACGGGTTCAATTACAACTGATACTTATCAAAACACTCACTTTACTTAGGAAGCTATCAGGTGGTGTGTTTTATTTCGCTTCAATTATTTATTAACTCACGCTATTACATTTCTTATTTCCTTTCTCATTTCTGTTTCCATTTCCTTTCCATTTTAGTTCACCTAAATACTACTTGTTGATTGATCTCTAAACTAATCTTAAGGACAAGAAACCAGTAGTTTCAATCTACATTTACTAGAGTCAGGATCGAAAGTTTAGTTATCTGAGGAGAAGATACTAACATCCCCTACACACCAATCTGCGAACAGTGCCTAATTAATTATAAATTATCCCTAAATTGAACCAAATGCTCTTTGATTAACCCCTTAATAAAAATAAATAAATAAATAAATATAAAAATTTTAAAATAAGATGTAAAATAAGGTGCGATTAGGAATGTCCAATAGAATTTTCTGAAGGAGTAGATCTTATTAGATAAACCCCCCTTAGAACTAATATAAGTGAGGTCTAAACAATCTCTTTACTTTTTGTTTAATCATTGAGACGCACAAACAAAAAAATAAAATATATATAGATAATAAATTTATCAAATTTGATAAAAAAAAAAAAGAGTCTTTAAAACATTTCTAGATTTTTCCAAAATTTGTTAGAAATTTTCAAAAAAAATTCAACATTTTTCTAGAATTCTTTGGAAATTTTAAAGACTCTTTTCTTCATTTTTTTTTGTATTTTTATTTTCCAATTTTTTGTTATTTTTTTCTATTTTTTGAAAGTATTTTTCAGGTTTTTCCCAAAATTTCACTATTTTTTCCTAATTTTTTTAAAATTAAAAATTAAGTAAAAATTAATTTTAAAATTAAATAAATGAACTAGCGGTTTAGAAAAAGTCAAACTGGTTGAACCGGTCTATACCGAGTTTAACTTGATTGGGATGAGTGGGTCACGTGTCAGCCAGGCATGATGACATGTATCACTATTTTTATTTTATTTTATTTTATTTTTTAAATTTATTGTACTATAGTGATGTTATCGTAGTAGGACACGACTCACCCTAAGATTTTGTCACACATTTGACGGTCATGATTGCACCACATTGCCTTGTGTATATGCGGCCCTGGTCGTGCCATGTGTCATCATCCGTATGGTGACACGTGTCCCACTGGTTTATATATAAAACATATTTTTTTTATTCTCTCTCTTGATTATAATTTTAGAAATAGAAAAAGTAAACATAAGCTAAATCAAGGTTATTAATTTTCTTGTTTTCATCAACTTTCAACGTAATCTAAAAATGGTTAAGACTTTTTAAAATTTCAGAAGCCAAAAAATATCAAGCTAATAAAGTTATAGATAATATCTCAAAATTTTCTTTCAGTGAAATATTTAGGATAAAATTATTTATGAAAAATATTTTTATCTCTTTTTATTCTCTATAATTTTTATTTTAAGAAATATTGAATTGTTATATAATGTGTATGTATTTTGTATACTAGAATTAGTATTTCTTAAATTTTAGACCTTTTGATTTAAATTTTTATATTAGTAGATAAGAAATTTTATATTGTATATTTACTTTTAGCTTGATTTTTAATATTTTAATATGTTCATATTATAATCCCTTTTTTATGCAATAAAAAATTTACAGTATGAAATAAACAAATATAGTTATAAAATTTATAGTTATCAAATTTTAATCTATCGTATAAGCCTCCTTCCGAACTTCGCAGCTCGCACTCTCGTAGACTCACAGTACTCCTTTGGACCTTCCGTCCATCAGGTTTTTCATTTTTCCGTTGTATTCAAAACTCAAGAGTCTTTGCATTTTGATGTTTATTGAAATTTTACAATACCCTAAGATGAGCACAATGTGTTTGATTAAATGTATGAGAGAATATTTCCTCCAAATTATTATATTTATGTTGATCAGTCCTACTCTTTAAAATGGGTTTCTTTGTGCTCTTTGTTCATATTTGTTTGAATGTTCATTGATTTTGAGTTTTGTTCCTTCTAATCTTTTTTTTATATTTGTCTTTTCTTATTTTTATTGTATCCAAAGTCCAGTGCCCTTTTCTCTTCTTCTTCGGTTCTTCCGTGCTCTTACCAATAACCTAGATGAAATTTTTTCTCATAATTAATTTTATTTTTATTGGGTTAAATTCGGTTAACTGAATTACCGACAATTCAGTTCGGTCGGGTACACTTCGGTTAAATAGACTACGGTCAGTTCAGTTATGAGATGTAACCAAAATTATTTGGTTAATTGGCCGAATTGGCCGAACCGACCACTGCGCACCCCTATCTCCAACTCTGTAAACAGAATGAAGGAAAAAAAATAAATACAATTTTTAGTTTCCAAAGTTTGACATGGTATCAGGGCCATAGATTTGTGGCTCTTGGTGACGATCTTCCTTCTCCGACAACTTCCGATTCCTGTTCCGACTCATCATCCGAATCAATAGACACGGCATTAGTGCCATTCCGACTCATCATCCGAATCAATCGACTCGAGAAGTGGTGTTCTTCCTGATAACCCGTCTGATTTATTTGGATCCTTCACTTTTGGCCTTGGCAATTTCAATGTTTGTTCTTGTTTCTGGCTTGCCTGGTAATGCCTTCGGGAAATTTCACCATCTGGTAATGCATTTGTCTTTAGCTTCCTCTTTCTATTTTCCCACTGTAATAGGAAATCTGGCTCTGGGTGGACGCTCAGCTATCCATGCCGCCGCTGCTGCACACGCTCAGCTATCCTCGCTGCTGCCGTTGCACACTCTCAGCCATGTCAGGACGGACGCCATCACCTCCGCGTCCCACTATGTGGTCATCAACGACTCGGTTGCTTTGCTAATGTTGATAAACTTCCATCCTTCCATCGACATCAATAGAGGACATCGGCGACCTCGACAAGTCTGGTGAACCCTGAATCAACACCATTCTCACAGAATTAACCACCCGAATGACAGAAGTTTTTTCCAAAACTCAGACCCCGACCTAGACCACCGAGAATTCTGTTGCACCAATTGGCATCAAGTTGGACAGCACCAACTATGCTCTCTGGTCCTAGTTGTCGAGATGAATATCTCCGGCAAAGACAAGTTGGGATATATCAATGGAGACTTTCCTGAACCTCCTTCGACGTCTGCATCCTTCCAAAAATGGTGCACAAACAACGCCATCATCAAGGGCTGGTTGATTAATTCCATGGACCCTTCGTTGATTTGGAATTTTATTCGGTTTCCCATGGCCAAGCAGGCCCGTGACTCGATTGCGACCAAAAATTTTAAGAACCTCTCTGAAATTCTTGAAACCTTGGAGTTCTTAAAACTGTAAGATCAATTAATAAAATTTTTGAAATTTTAGAAGTGATCACTATGTTTTTATCAAAACTTTGAGTATTTTTTGTCGTTGCATTTTTTTCCCCATCTCTCGCTATGAGCCATTTTATTATTTGATGCACAAAACAGGAGAAGAGAAACTCATTTTTATGCTTTTGTATTCTGCTAAACCAAACGGATCCTTAGGATTTAGCAGCTCAAGGCTACGCCCGACAAAACAAGTTCAGACATGATGGGGCATCCGTGACCCGGTTAAAATGGGTCTGGGTTTATGATTGCCAATCCTTTTATAAATGAGTCAATTCATGATCCACTCGTTTAGAAATGTATCAACATTCACCCGTTTATAAATGGGTCAATTCGAGTTTCGGGTTGGGCCACTGGCGGGTGACCCGTTTATTTACCTATATATACCCATTTAACAAGGAACCGTAATCTCTTGCCCACACCCAACCCTTTGCCCAACACTGCATGCCGCCCGCACCCCAGGCCATTTCATCTTCGATCGTTTCCTCAGTTGACTCAGTTCCTCTTCCGGTAGCCCAGCACGGCAGCACCAACACGCCGTCGCCGCACGCCGTCCCCCTCCCTCTCACTCTTAGTCTCTCTCAGTCCCTCTTGGCTTTCATGATCTCACCCTTAGTATCCGACTCTCCCTCTCACGATTTCACCCTCAAGCCTCAGTGTAGCCGCACGCCGTCGCCGCACGTTGTCCCCCTCCATCTCACTCGTAGTGTTCGACTCTCCCTCTCACGATCTCACCCTCAGTCTTTGACTCTCCAGGCCTCTGTCTCCCTCTTGAGTCTCGGTTCACTCACTGCCTCACTTAGTCTCAAGCAATCAGGCCTCAATCTCCCTCTCTCGGCTCTTTAGGCTCAGACGCTCGACCCATTTACAACCTGCCCGAACCCGGCATGTGAACCCGTTTTGCCACCCCGTGCACTTTATTTAGCCCTAACCAGTGAATTCGCCCCTATCATTCCTCCCAATCCTTTACTTCTCTGGTCGCCGCCGTTGCAAGTCACCCCCTCTCATTTCCTCTTCATCTTCCCTCCATCAAGGTCAGTGTTACTAATACCCCTGAAAATTTTCATGTTTTTGTATCCTAATCGTGTTGCTGTTTTGTTGGCTATCTAGGGTTTTTCTTTTTCCTATTCTTTGTCAAATTGATACATAGTTTCTCTCATCTTTTGATTTGTGACTTCGTGCTACTTGTGTAGATCTTTATTGATAAGATGATCTAGAAATACTTTCTCTGGTTGTTTTTGTTGATTGGGTGAGCATAAGGATTTTGTTTTCGTGTTTCATGTTGAGTAATGAGTACTGCTGCTGTCTGCATAATCTGGGGGTTTCTTGTTATGTTGATCAGAGGATTTTGTGCTTGTTGTTCTTATTTTTGTTGAGCAGAATTTGGAACTTTATTTTATTGTTTTTGTTGCTGGAAGGCCTGTATGGTGGGTGAAAGATTTTGATTTGTGTTTTCTTGTTGAGTGCTGTTGGTTTGTTGAGTAAACTGGTGTTTTTTCATTTCTGGCCTCTGGGCATGTGGATCAGAGGGTTGAGATTTCATCCATTTTCATTAATTTGAGAAAGGGAACTGGAATTGGTGTCCTGAAAAAAGTTATGCAGTGATTTGTGTCTCAAATTGGGCATGTCAATTTATAATTGCCTTAAGTGATAGATTGTTCAGTGGAGCTATCTGTTAACTGAATTAATTGTTCAAATAACAAATAACTATAATTTTTTATATAAAAAATTATAGTTATTTGTTATCTAGAGTTTTGATTAATTCTATTACTGTACCAAATTAACCGTAGCCCTGGACAAGGGGTTGAGTGGCTGAAGGAGTGAGGTTATTCAAGTTTTACTGATTTGAACTAGTAGATTAGCATGTTTATTCCTTCTTGTTCTCATATTCTGGGTTTTCAGCTGTATATAGAGTGATAAGGGTTTAGGGGTTGTCAGATATCTGATTTCATACTAAGTTCTAGCTGCCTTTACTGCATGCTACATTCATTCCTCATCCATCATTGAAAGGGTGATTGTTTATTTTTATTTTGCTTTTGTTTGTTTGATTATTTTTTTGTTTATATTTATTCCCCTTCTAATATTCCCCATTTGTCTTTTTTACCCAATTAGTATTTTGGACTGCATTAACTGCGATTCAGTGTTTTGAGTATAAGATTCTATTAGTTCTAAGACATAGTTATTTAGAAGATATTGGACACTTCCTGTGTTTTTTTGGGCTTGAGTGTTTGTGGGATGAATTTGTGTGGAGTGTTTTGAAAGAAAATGGTGTTGTGGGAGGCTTTATTCGCTCATGCATTTTCATTTACTTGTTAATTTTGTATTACCTGTAGGTATTTATGCAATCATGGCAGAAGAGAATCCAATAGAAGTGAAGGATGATGTGCCAGAAGTAAGAAATTTTATTTTTTCTCTATTTGATTTGTGGTTATTGTCTGAATGTTCTGCTTTTATGCACAAATTCTCTCTGAGTACTGTGGTTATCTGTGGCTGCATTTAAATGTATTTTGTTCTTAATGATGTGATTGCATTGTTAGCTTGTTACATTTCTTGCACATAAACATATATATATATATATATATATATTTACATTTTACATCATATTTTGTTCGAATGTGAAGCAAAATGCCCCCATGTCCATTTTGCTTATAGTGCAGGCTGTTTGAAGGGTCATTGTTTTCAAGATGTCATCTGAGACTGGAGTGCTTTATTAAGATGTATTTTTTTTCCTCATGAGGCAAAGACTTATTGTTCTCCTTTTTTTGCAACAACTTATTCTCCTGCTTCTCATTATAGTTTCTTTTTCTATCCAAAAAATAAAAAAATAATGGCTTCCACGGTGGCACGATTTGGTGAAAAATGCACACTTTTTAAAAAATCTATTTTTAGCTCACATACTTTACACCCACAAATTTTTAGTTTCAGAAAGTTTGGATTCCCTGTTGTTATGTATAGTTTTTTAATTCCTAGTTTGTGGGTCATATACTTACTAGTGATTTCATTCTCATTAAAACTAAAGTATGAATTTAAGATTTTGACAGAATGAATTGCAGGATTTTTTTAGTGCACTCTCATACCGAATCATGTGACTTGTTCCAATCTATTTTTGTATTTTATTTACCTCACCCACACGTTGCAACAATAATGCACTTAAATTTCAAATAGGTAAAAAATTTTACTTGCGTATTATCTTTTTTGGATAGAAAAAGACATACTTATATCTTCCACAATCAGAACCGGTGATTTTCCTTAACTTTAAATTTTTACAAGGTGGAAAGTTGGGATGATTAATGGATATCTGAAATTCTTTTATCTATAATGTTTGATTTAAATATATGTTGCTTATATAAAAATGGCCTCCATACGATTTGGTTAAAACTGCACACTTTAAAAAAAAAAAAAAATTATATGTAGCTCATGTAAAACTTTACACCCACTTATTCTTAGTTGTTGGAAAAGTTTGGATTCCCTGTTGCTACATTTTGGGTTCTTTATACTTGCAACTTGCAATTTCATCCTCATTAAAAAAAGAAAGTATGAATTTATATTTATGATAAAATGAATAACAGAATTTTTAGTGCACTTCCGGTCCAGATCATGTGATTCATTCCAGTTGATTTTGTATTGTATTTACATCACTCATATGTTGCAACAATAATGGATTTAATTTTCAAGAAGGAAAAAATTTTCACCTGCTTATTATATTACACGATCAGAGCCAGTGATCGTAGTGATTTTTCTCAACTTTTTAACTTTTACAAGATGATTGATGAATCTCTGAAATTCTTTTATCTATAATAATGTTTGGGTTGATTAAAGGTGAGCCCCCCCCTCCCCCTGGTTTATTGCCTCAACTTCTCCTTTTTAGCTGTAAAAGCTGGGTAGGTTTGATAAACAACTTCAGCTTTTAAAAATCCAGGCTTTAGCTTTTTTTTCCGGAACTTCTAAAAGCTATGGATTTGAAGCTATGCCCTGTGATAATGATGCCTCTGGCATTACGACCTTTACCACGAGGTACTGTCCATAGATCAAATTATTTTGTGGATTGGATTTCACTTGACTGCCTGCGGCTCCATTGTGTGTGCTTGAAGTAGAAGTTTTGTAGAAATATATCGCCATATTATTACGTATTTTGATTTAAGTTTTTAAAAGCTAAAAGCTAAAAGCTATATTTTTTTCCCAACAAATTCTATTCCATTGTTGTCCTTAATTTTTTTCAACAATTACAGAATTATTAATGCATTAATTACATTTCCTAAAAATACATATCAATTTAATCATTTTAAACATTTTCAAGCATTTTACCTCTTTTTTACTGAACCCTCAGATTTACTTTTTCTTTGTAATAGCTCCTTTTTCATGGGGTCGAACAATTTTTACAACAATTTCAATCAACTCCTTTTCATGATTTTTTTTTTTTTTTAAGTTTCTTTTGAAAAGCCACTGGGGGGAGGGACTAAGCCTAAGACAATGTTCAATTGGTATTACATTTGGATTGTTGGACCTCGATTTGTCAGGTTGATACCTGTCTTCATTGAAGAATATATAGTTTTGTCAAACACCGTCATAAATCTATGACAGGTCCCTTAGGAATAAATTGCCTCCCTTCCTGTTTTGGAAACGGTGAAGGAAAAGGAAAGTGTTAAAAAGTTTTTGATTTAGATATTGGAAAGAATGAGGCAAACAGGAGTAAAAGGTTTAAAATGCTTAATGAAGGAATTCATTTTTAAGAAAATTTTATCATTTATCTTTACCATCTTTTTTTCTTTTTGAGATTTATACAGAACCTAAAGAACCAATTTAAAGCAGTTTTCAGTGTTTTTCCCCCTTTCCTTCGTTCACTGCAAGAGCGTAAGGCGCAAACAGAGCCATAAGGACCCTGCAACATAGCTACTCCCATTTATTACTGAATACTGGTTGCCATGTTGTCCTGGGAAATATGACAGCTTTGTCTTGCAATGATCACCATTCAGGACATAAAGCAGGTTGTTTGTAGTTTGCCTAGGCATGGTGATGCCTAAAAGGCTGCCAAGGTGATGTCTTGATATGTTGTTAGATCATTGTTCTTACCAACATATCACATTGCAGTTTTCCGCATTTGATCCTACTAAAAAGAAGAAGAAAAAGAAAGTTGTGATTCAGGATTCTTTGGAAGATCCTGTGGATAAGTTGGCTGAGAAAACTGAAAGTTTGTCAGGTATTTGACTCAGTGAATTAGCAGAATACTGTATCTTCCTTTTTTAAAATTAAATTTTTTGGGGAAAGAACATGTAGTTATGCTTTACATTTGTTTCATGTCACTGAGGACTTATTTGCTCCTCACGTGCAGTTTCTGAAGGGATTGAAAGTACCTTTTCTGGGTTGAAGAAGAAGAAGAAGAAGAAACCTGTAAGTTGGTGTTTCGTCCTGAATGAGCACATAAGCCTATTGAAAAATGAATTTTTGCTACTACTGATGTTTGATTTTTGGTGTTCTGTTCCAGGTAGAATCTGATGATTTGAATGATGAGATTGGGGATGCAGAAGAGGATCTGGATGGTAAGTAATTTCATTATTATAAATTATGCAATATTAGTGTGCCTGAACTTAGTAGTGTGTAGTGTCACCTTAATTATCTCTAGAATTTTAAATGGGAAGTAATAGAGAAACTCTCCTTTGACTTTTAGAGCATGTAGGAGAGGATGAAGAAGGTGAAGGAATTGTCCTGCAATCACGATATCCTTGGGAAGGGAGCGATCGGGATTACTTGTATGAGGAGGTATATTTCGTTTTCATGTAACTAGAATATTCTTTCTACCATTTTAATTATGATTTATTTGCGCATCCAATGGTGTGGTCATAATCATTAATCCAATTAATACAAGTTGTATTTGATTTTGGTGTCCTCACTCAATTTCTTTGTTTATGACTTGAATAAAAAGGCCTCCTACAACAGCATGAAATGTGGCATCTTGTATGCTGTCACCTAAAGGGCGAACATGTCGCAAAATTTGCTTGCTCTAAGAAACTATGTATGACAAATATCTATAGATCTTTGCATAAATGCCTTTGCTTGCCTGCTGCATATTTCACACTGCAAAACAATTATACTATGCCTGTAATGGGTCATTCTTCTGAATCCAGTGTCACTATTTGAGATTTGGAGTTTTCGTTGCTGAAAGAGAATCCTTCTGCTCTCTCTCCTTTCACCTTATTTTTCTTCTATGGTTTATTTCCTCCAGCGTCATTTCAAGGTGTTTTTCATCCTTCTAATTTGTTTTCAGCCTTTTTCCTGAAGACGAAGGATATATATATTTTAAAATAATTATATTTAAAATTTTGTTTTATGCTAATAGATTATTTGCCAACTTGATTCAAAGCATCTTGATGTTAGTCATTGCCTAGATGAGCCGCTCAATAAAATAGACAAACAACAATGATAAACGAGTCTTAAATCTCACTAGGTGGGATTGGCTATATGAATCCTCTTCCGCCAGTTCTCTCGACTGAGGGAATTTTCCTCTGCTAGCTTAAGAGCTATTAAGTATTTCCTCTGGGTTATTTCAAATGTTCAAACCATCTAAGCTGTCCCTCCCATACCTTGTCTTCAACCAGTGCTATGCCTAGTTTATTGCGTATATGTTTGTTTTTTAATTTATCTTTTAGTGTTATAACTCTCATCCACCTTACCTCAACATATACATTTTGATAACTTTTACTTTTTGTACTAAAGTTGCCAAACATTCTGATCCATGAAGCATGGCTGACCCTATAACCGTCTTAATAAAACTTTCCTTTTAGTTTTAAGGGTATTCTAAGATCGCACAACATGCTTGACACACTTTCCATTTTATCCATCTTGTTTTAACTTTGTATCACATAATCTTCAATATCTCCTTCCGCTTACATAATAAATCCAAGATAATGAAATCTGCTAGGGCTATTAATATCTTGAGTTGTCATGTTTAATCTTATCTCCTGTACTCCTTTTGTTACTCAATAAAATAGACATTTGTTTTCATAAGTTTATTTACATTAACCTTGCATTTGGGAGCATGGTTTTGAGGTTTGGATTTGGAGGATTTGTGTGGATTGATGAAAATGCAGTATAAAATTATATTGAGTTTCTTATAGATACATAAAAATCCAATTCCAAGCCCTGAAATCCATATTACCAACACACTACCTAAGGGTTACACATTAAAGTGGGTGTTTGGCTTGCGACTTCTTTTAACATTCTTGGTAATGTGATGTTCATATCATATTCCACGTTTGTTTTGTGGCTGGAAATCTAACATAGCTGGAATCTCACATTCCCTTTGAACGAAGGACTCCTGTGAAACATGGGATGCTCATTCCCATGCTCTCCCATGATTAAGTTTCATTGGAATCCTATTCCCATGGAAATGGATATCACATACTGCATTTGTTTTGGGTCTGGAAATCTAATATAGTGGGAATCTCACGTTCCTTGTGAAAGAAGAACTCCCACAAAACATGGGATGCCCATTCCCATGCTCTCCCATGGTTAAGCTTCATGGGAATCCCATCCCCATTGGAATCTTGTCTTCCAGACAAAATTGTCCCTGCTATTTTGGCCTCTTGGACATTAATGGCCACATAACGTATCATTATTACACATTATTATATTTATATGTTATTACCATGACAAAAATAGAAATCAATAAAAAATCAAACTATTATTACGTTATAATAATATAGCATAATAGTTGAAAATTTGAAACCATACTGTCTATTATTATGTGTTATTTATTTATTTATTTTATTTATGATGGTTGAAAATTTTAGAACATGGACTCAATTTGGTATATAATAGGTTTTCGTGCTGAAAATATATTTAATATATTTACTCTTCAGGTCATACAAGTCGAGGATATAATGGTAATCTTATTGACATATCTGTCAGGATTTCTATCTTGATTCTTGAACCAAACACTGGTTTGGTTATAAAGTGTACATTCTTGAATCTTACGTAGTAAAGTAAACAAAAACATCCCATGAGGTTGGCATCTCATTACCAGGAGATTCCATGGGAATACTTTTTGATTCCGTGAACCAAAAGTCACCTTAGGAGACTTTTGGTGACCCAAATGGGATCCACATGATGGTCTTAAGCAACTCTTTCTCTGGGTGATCTGATTTTAGTGAACTAAGCTCACCGTACTTCGGAGGTCAGTATATGATAAGATAGTTAGTGTAGTTGATGTAATGCTTGTCAGATCAAAGGAATTTTTGTTCCTAAATATTTCGGTCTGGCAAAAATCTCTTTCAAGAGCACTGCCTAGGGGCAATCTTCACCCCATACTTGAAGACAAGATGAAGATTGCCAAGTTGGACATTGATATCATTATTTTTATGGTAGTTTGGGATGATCACCACTGCCTAAGATCACTGAGGTGTAACCAAATAAGCAGGTCCTATTACACTTACCTCCATTGATCCTAATATCTGGGACAAACCATAGTTATCACTTACCAGAAATCCCTAACTCCCTAGCGAAGAATGAATTGGCACATATTTTCCCAATCATGGTACATTTTTGCTCCAAAATACTAAATATAGCTATGCAAAGTTTTAGTTCAATATTTTCAACCTGACATCTTTTTTTGTAAAAACTGTAGAATTTTCATATTGTAATTCTATTTTCAGTCATTATTAGTTTATTTCACAAAAGATATTGCTTTTAAATTTTTTAACCACTCAACATCCTCTTTTTTTTTTTTTTTTATCATAACGGTAAATGTATTGATCAAAATGTATATTTACAACTACGCTGGGCATTCCTAGGCATAGGGGATGCATTTGCCCCATCACTAATGCATGACATTACATCAAAAAGAGAATGTCTAAAGTCTAAAGCATTAACCCATAGCTTGCAACTCCATAATGTCAAGTCACATTGATCAAAGGGTATTTACTTGGAATGTATTCCAAATTTATCAAAAGTCACTCTGAAAGTGTGTCTCTGAATTACTCCTATCAGCTCTTTTGGAGTAATGGATTTGTCTTCAAATCTCTTTCTATTCCTAAAGTGCCAAAGGAAGTAAACAGTTGTAGCCATCGCAATTTTACTCCCACAGGGCTTCACTCCCTTACCTTTTGCTTCCTTGTGTAGCCATTTTACAGCCGCTTTTAAGGACGTCATACTCCTTGATATTCCAAGCCAACTCCTGATGTAGTCCCAAACGTGAGAGGAATATTTGCATTTGAAGAAAATGTGATCAATGCTCTCATCCAACTGCTTGCACAATTTAGGTCTCCGTCAAATCCAGCTAGGTTGTCACAAGTGGGGAGTTTACCTTTAATACCGAGCCACAAGGTAAAGGCGTGTTTAGGAGTGCTCCCACTCTTCCAAACCACATTATACCAGGGCACCCTACGTGCTTTTTATGCCTCCAAAAATTATAGCACTGCGCAGAACTATTGTGCTCAAGATCCCACTCTTCTACTAGTCTTTCTGCTATGTCAGGTAGATTGTCACACTTCGTCAAAATCTGGTTTTAATAATTATCATCTTTTTATACAATGGGGAGTTATCATGCTTTGAAGAAGCATCCCATAGATTGACACCTCTCAAGTACACATGATGGACCCATCTGGACCATAGAGAGTCCTTTTGCGCTTAAACATTCCACAAAGTTTTTGAAAGGAGTGTCATGTTCCAAGCTTTTAGATCAAAGATTCCTAAGCCCTCTTCCTCTTTTGGTAAGCATACCTCCTTCCATGCCACTAGTGGTTTCCTTCTCCCACCCCAAAGGAAAGCTCTGCACTGCTTCACAATATGATCCAGAACATTATTCGGTATGGGGAATATCGCAAGCCAGAAACACTCAATTCCCTGGATTATAGAATTAATAATCTCCAATTTACCTGCATATGATAAGGTATTTCCAGGCCAGCTCTTAAACAGGTTTGCAATTTTATTGATCAGAGGAGAGTAGTGGCAAGAATTCAGCCTGGAAGCTGCAAGTGGAATTCCCAAGTAACAAAAAGGAAATTCCCCAATCCTGAACCCAGTCATCTGCAAAATCCCTTCCAACACTTCCCCTTTTAACTCCAGCATGGTAAAGATTAGACTTAAGGGGGGTCGCTACAAGCCCTGAGCAAGCAGAAAAATCGTTAACACAGTCCATGAGGCATTGAACTGATTTGCAATTCCCTCGTGAAAAGAGTATAAGATCATCTGCGAAGGTTAGGTGAGAAATTTTTAAAGGTTCACATTGGGATGGTATTTAAAATCTGCGTTATTTTCAAGCATCCTCTACATTCTTGATAAGTATTCAATGCATATCACAAATAGCAGTGGGGAAAGAGGGTCTCCTTGACGAAGACCCTTTCTACCTTTGAATAGTCCATGGTACCTTTTATTTAATGAAATGGAAAAGGAGGTCATTGAAACGCATTCCATGATCCACTTGATCATTAGCTCTGGAAATTTTAGCTTCACCAGCATCTGTCTCAAAAAACTCCAAGATACAGAGTCGTATGGTTTTTTCAAATCAATCTTAAGCATGCATCTTGGGGAGATCCTTTTCCTTGCATATTTTTAACCAACTCCTGTACCAAGCATAGTAGTTAAAAGGGCGCGCCTAGGGGCAAGGTGCAGTGAAGCGAAGAGGCTTGCGCCTCAAACCAGGTGAGGCGAGGCGACCTGCAAGAGGCGACGCTAGGCGAGACGAGGCGCACTAGAGCGACAGGCGCAGTGAGTCCCGCCTTGTGAATTTTTAGTCATTTAAAGTAGAGAAATAGCCACAGCCAGACCTGTAGCCCTCCTTCGACTCGAACGAACATAGCCCTCGCCCCTCTCAGCCCTTCGTGAGTTCGTCTTGCACATTCGAACCAGCAGGAGCCTTCGTGATCCTTTGAACCAGCAATGTGAGCTCGTCTGCGAGCCTTCGAACCAGCCGGGAGCCTTCGCTACTTCGTCTTCGAGCTTCGAACCAGGATCGTGAGTTCGTCTTTGACATTTTGAAGAAGCACGACCCTCCGCGACTTCGTTTCCAGCCAGCAGGAGCCCTCGCGAGTTCTTCTTCTTCTTCTTCCTGCTCCCTGCTTGTTGCGTGCTACGAGCTGCTGACTGCTGCCTGCTGCCTTCTGCTTCTCTTTTTCTTCTTCTTCTTCTTCCCGCTGCCTGCTTGTTGCGTGCTGCTGACTGCTGCCTGCTGCTTCTCTTTTTCTTTTCTTTATATGTAAGCTTATAAATTAAATATTTTATTTAATTAATTTAAGCTTATAAATTATAACTAATACATAATATTTATTTTTTTTTACTGAAATTTACCTACTGTTTTTAAATTTGTAATATTCAGTTTAATTAATGTAAGTTTATAAATTATAACTAATACATAATATTTATTCTTTTTATTGAAATTTGGCTACTCTTTTTCTTCTTCTTCTTTATATGTAATTACTAATTAAATATTTAGTTTAATTAATGCAAGTTTATAAGTTATAACTAATACATAATATTTATTCTTTTTACTGAAATTTAGCTACTATTTTTTAATTTGTAATATTTAGTTTAATTAATGTGAGTTTATAAATTATAACTAATACATAATATTTATTTATTTTATTGAAATATAGCTACTATTTTTTGATTTGTACTCTTTTCTTTTGATGTTGAACTATGTTGAATTGTTGATGCTTTCGGGCTAAATTTTCAATTTTGTAATTGAGTTTTTTGGCATTTTAAATTCTAATATTGCTAGATATTCATATGTTCATATATCAATTACCCCAAATAGACATTTTACCCCATTTTAATAATTGTGCGCCTCACCTTCATGAGGTGCGCGCCTTCGCCTCGTGCCTCGCGCCTCGGCTTCAAAGACCCTTTGTGCCTCGGCTTGCCTTGCACCTCTAACTACTATGGTACCAAGTATATATTTTCAACCATGCTTCTGTGTTCCACAAATGCAGACTGAGCTGGGCATATGATCTCATCAAGGCAGGGTTTGATTCTTGAAGCAATAACCTTAGCTATTACTTTGTATATAACATCGCAGCAGGCTATGGGTCTGTAGTCCCCAACAGATTATGCAAGGGAAGATTTGGGAATCAATGCTATGGCTGTGTGGTTTATTGTTTCAATAATTTTCCAGTATCAAAAAATTCTTTCACTGCTCGAGTAAAATCTTTACCTACAATATTCCAAGCCTTCTTAAAAAAACCAGCAAAGAAACCATCCGGGCCTGTAGATTTGTCATCTCCAATGTCAAAGAGAGCCAGCTTCACCTCTTCATCAGAAATGGGAGAGATCATGTTCTGCCTGTGAGATTCTTCTAGTAGGGGGCCCATTAATAATGCAGTGTTCCTTAATATCAGAGCACACTAAATCAGAACCCAGCAGCTGGGTGTAGAACTTTAGGAATTCATCAGCAACTTGTGAAATAGAATTTGTTTGTTCCCCATTTTCTTTGGTTACTGCTGAGATGTGATTTTTATTTAGATTCCTTTTGAGAATACCATGGAAGAATGCCGTCCCTCTATCACTCTCCTTCAAGAAGTTAAATTTCGCAAGCTGAGATAGCAAAAGCCGATTTGCCTCAGCAAGCCTCTGAGCCTCTGCTTTCTTCTCCCTTAGCTCCATTTGTAAGACAAGATCAGAGGGAGTATTGTGTAGTTTCTTCTGCAGCTCTATCAATTCAGATTCAGCCCTTTCAGCTCTGGCCGAAATGTGTGAAAAGTGAGTAGCATTCAGAGCCTTTAAAGGCCTTTTTAATGATTTCAACTTCTTCACAAATTTAAACTGTGCACAGCCCCAAAACTGAATCTCCCAACCCTCCTTAACTATTTCCTGAAATCTGTGATGAGTAGTCCACATATTGAAGAATTTGAAAGGTTTCCTAGCCATTGGCTCCTCCTCAAACAATGAGACAATACAGACCGAATGGTCAGATAGACTACCTGGGAACATGAAGTTAGTATGAGCATTAAAACCCTCTTGAAACCATCTATGGTTTACCACCACACTGTCTAACTTACACCATACTCTCCCATTTGTCCAGGTTAACCGACATCCTGAAGAGTTAAGATCGTTTAGCCCTGAGTTAAAAAAACAATCACAAATGTCCTTAGAATCATATAAAGAAACTGGTCTGCCATTCTCCTTTTCATCAGCTGACATTATACAGTTAAAGTCACCCAACAACAGCCAGGGACTTGCATAAGTTCTTCCTGTCTGAGTAATTTCTAGCCACAAAGGTCTCCTTTCCTGAATAGAATTAAATCCATATACAAAACTCACATTGAAACTGTTAGCAGAGACTAAACAAACAGCAGAGCAATGGATTACCTGGGCGTTCATACTGTTTACCTGCAGGCAGACTTTGTGAGGATTCCATAACACCAAAATTCTTCCGGCTTGGTGATACTCAAAGTTGTACCACTCAACATCCACTCAACATCCTCTTGTAAATAGTCAAGTGAGATTACACAATTTTAACCAATATACCACATTCTATGTAGTGTGCTGTCCTGTGATCCTGTTCCATGAACAGGTTCCATGTTCTAGGTAATATTGGATCATCCTTATGACCTGTTGTGATTGCATTGTATGGGCTGAGGAGCAGTTTTTGCAAAACAATAATGTTAAAGATCCAAGATTGATCTATATTTGTCATATGCTTGATTTTTTTTTTGCTTGGTTGTGAAGGAGGGTCTATTAACCGGGCTACTTGTGTCTTAGTTATTTATCTCATTTTTCAACATGTAATTTCCCTTCAAAGATTGTTCAGTGTTATATATGTATTTTTGACCTCATATTTTCTTCAGAGATTGCCATTCAATAGCCATTAAAGGGTAATCCAATGCTCAGTATTGTGTATGTTAGTCAGTTTTTTTACCTCATGGTTTATTTGATGTATGAGTTGATAGCCAATAGTTTACATGCCCAGGACCATGGGTTCCAGCTTGGAGGAATAATAATGTTTCCAATTATTGTGCAGCTTCTGGGAAGGGTGTTTAACATTCTTCGTGAGAATAATCCTGAGCTTGCAGGCGATAGGCGAAGGACAGTGATGAGACCTCCACAAGTTCTTCGGGAAGGGACGAAGAAAACTGTTTTTGTAAATTTTATGGATCTCTGCAAGACGTATGACCATTTTTATCTTGCTACCTTTATTATTTTCAATTATATATGAAACAAGTACATGTGAACATGGCTATTAAAATGTGATCCGGACCTAGGATCTTACAACCCTACGATCCTATTTTTCTAAAATGATCTTGATCCCACATAGAATTGCAAATTAGTAGGATCGCACTAGGATCATAGTAAGTGAGATGCTAGGATCATAGTGGGATCATATTCGGATAGGAGATCCTACATTCATTTATATTTTTTGAATATTTACTAAGTTACTTGTCTTATAGGCTTGGTTTTTGCCATGTAACTTATACATGAAATGGACAATTTAGGAAGTGATATGGTTTATTTTACATTGACAAACCTATGACTCAAATGGTGCGTTGGTTGCTGATATTGATAGTTTGGCTGTTGTTTGTGCAGACTTCTTCATTAAAAAAAAAGTTTGGATGTTCATGTTCTGTGGTTTGTTGTTGACTAATTTGTGTTAAAAATATGGTTTTTAAAAAAGTATTTATTTTGTTTTCATTATAGGCCAGTTTGATTTAGACTAGTTAGGAATGCAACAATTTGAACACATCTTTTTGTCATGACAATTCTACCAAAGTGTTACTTGTAATTTTTTTAAGTCTTCAACACTTAACTTGCCAATTTTGTAGGTTCATATTATAGAAATTTACAAAAAAGAAAGAGCATACAAATTCAATTTTCTTATTTATTATATAGTTAATAGAAATCTTACCATCCTTGATCTGGTCCTACGATATGATTCTCCAAACCATCCTTTCGATCCTTCGTAGGATCCTGATTTTAATTACCTTGCATGTGAATGTTATGTGGCAAATGTTTATGTGTGTTTGTTGTAGGTGCATTCAACAGCAACAAGCTTTAAGTCCCACTAGTGGGGTTGGTTACATGAATCCTTTCCTACCAATTCAGCCGATCAAGAGCATTTTCCTCTACCTTAAGAGCTATTAAATCCTTTCTCACTATCTCATTCTGAGTTATTTTAGGTCTATTTCTACCCCATCTAATATTGAAAAAAATAACTAAATCACTCTTCCTCACAGGTGTACTACTAGGTATATGTTTCAAATGTCTAAACCATCTAAGCTGCCCCTTCCTTATTTTGTCTTTGTCTAGTGCTATGCTTAGTTTATTGCGTATATGTCCGTTCCTTGATTTATCTTTTAACGTTATACCACTCATCTACCTTAATATTCATATTTTGGTAACTTTTACTTTTTGTACATGTTTCTTAGATACCCAACATTCTGATTCATAAAACATAGCTATTCAACAATCATACAGCACACCTGACGCACTCCTTTATTTTACCCAACTTGATTTAACTCTATATCCTACATCCTCTTCAATTTTCCCTTCTGCTTGTGTAATATACCCAAGATACCAAAATCTACTAGTACTATTAATTTCTTGATTATCAAGTTTAATCTTCTCTCCAATACCCCCCTATGTTACTGAAATTACATTTCATATATTCAGCCTTATTTGTGCTCATCTTAAAACCTTGAGGGGGTGTTTGTTTCGAGGTATCTTTCAAAATTCTTGGAAATGTGATGCCCATGGCATCTCATTCCCACATTTGTTTGAACATGGGAAACCGACTTGGCGGGCATATTCACATTCCTGGGAATTTAAGGATCCTCATGAAATTGACATCCTATTTGCCCCCTCCCCCCAAGGGGTAAGTTTTATGGGAATCCTATTCCTAGGGGAATCTTACTTGGATCTAATTGTCCTCATTATTTTGGCTTTTGGACAATAATGCCCCTATAAATAATATAATCACGCAATATTATTAGATTTAAAAAAAATAAATTATTAGTAAATTAATAGTAAAAATTTTAAATTAGCATAAATATTAATTATTTTAATTAGAAAAAATATAGAAAATGTTAGTTAAAAATATTTATGTTAGTTAGCATTTAATTGACATTTGTAATTTATTAAATAAAAGTAATATTATGTTTGTTTTATAAAAATTTAGACACTACATTCCATTATTTTGGTTTATTGATTATTAAGTGTTAAATGTTTTAAATTCTTGATAATTTTATAATTCAAATTAGAAATATTTAAAATGTCTATTAAAAGTGTTAATATTTATGTTAATTAGTATTTTAATTGGCATTTGTAATTTATCAAATAAAAGTAATATTATTATTGTTTTATAAAAATTTAGACACTACATTCCTCAATTATTTCGGTTAATTGATTATTAAGTGTTAAATGTTTTTAATTCTTGAGAATATTTTAATGCAAACTAAACAAAAAATATTCATATGAAGCAGACATTCTATTCTTAGGAATGAGATTCTTGGTAATGTCATTGTATGTGACTATGTCTATGTCGCGAACGAAATCGTTCCTTAGACTCTCAAAACAGTTCTCCAAAGTTCTAACTTAGATTCCTCTTCACTCCTACTTACATCATCAATGAAGAAAATATCATCTGCAAACCACATACACCAAGGGATCTTGTTTTGGATATTCCTTGTGAATTCATCAATCATTAAAGCGAAAAGATAGGACTCAAAGTAGAATCTTGATATAGACCTATTGTGATTGGAAATTCTCTAGATTCCCCTCTTACAGTCCTAATGCTAGTCGTTACTCTATCATACATATCCTTAATGACCTTAGTATATCTTGTGTAGATTCCCATCTTTTTCTAAAACCTACCAAATAACTTCCCTAGGTACTCTATCTAGGTTTTCTCTAGGTCAATAAAAACCATACAAAATGCTTAGTATTCTCTAAGTCAATAAAACCATTTTTTGATTGGTAGGTGCGTTGTTTTGTCATATTATTTATTATTTGGACCAAATTATTTGCATCTTTATCCATCTGTCTACAGTTTTTTGGGTCTTTTAAGTTTGAAGATTTTTTCCTATGATTTGCATTTTCCAAGCACTTTGCGCAGGTGTCACACACATCCACATGTCCTTGTGTGTTTCTTCTTTTTTAATTTTTCACTGGGTGTCTTAACAAAATATTTGATGTGGATTTGTGTGCTTGGGTGGGTGGAGATGTTGGTGTGTTTAAGAGAGAGAGAGAGAGAAAGAGAAAGAACCAGGCTTGTGCACGTTCCTTATGATGGCCATTGATCTGTCTCTATGCGCGCGCATACATGCAAGTTTGCTGCATTCTTCTGTGTGAAATATAATATTTGATGAGAATTGCCTATTTTCTGTGTGCACATGCTTGCCTTTATTTTAGCTGTTTCTTTGTCTCATACTGCTTATTAGGTTAACTTTAAGTGTCAAACATATTTGTGTATGTAGGTATGCTGATTTTTAATGATGTGCAGTCAGATGCTCTGAATAGTTGATGAAGATTTGTTTACCATATTTTTTTAATGCTGCTTCCATTGAAGATTGAATAGTTATTTAATTTCTTTTTATGGGAAAATAGCTAATTGGCATCATGATGTTAACCTCTTTTACCGTACATCAGAATGCATAGGCAGCCAGAGCATGTCATGGCTTTCTTGCTGGCTGAGATGGGGACAAGCGGCTCACTTGATGGACAACAAAGATTAGTTGTGAAGGGAAGATTTGCTCCAAAAAATTTTGAAGGGATCCTTCGGCGATACGTCAGTATGTTCTTTACACTATTCATTTCTTTAATTCTTTGTGGTTTCCTGTCAGCAGAATTCCGTATTTTTTCAACATCAGTTTAGAATTTAGGTCCTTAGATATGATCTACCTCTACTAAGAGCTTTGTGTGAAAGCATTGCTATGTCTTCCACAGCAGAGTTATTGCTAAATTACCCCATTGCAAACGCGCTTGTAGAAGTAAACTTGTCACTCTTTGGGGTTTCATACAAAGTCCAAAACAAAATTATATCTGTTTCACTCTGTACCTATCTTCGGTTACGTCCTCATGTTTAGTTTTGGGATTTATTTGTCATGCATCCTGAGTCATGTCGGAATGCAATGTTCAAGTCCTTGTCCCATATGTTGAAATGCTACACTCCGTAGGATCAATGTATGGTAGTGCTTTGTTGCCCCAGTGGTGAGCAACTTGGTCAGTGCTTTGCAAACATTTGTAGAATGCATACCTTTTTCTGCTATCCTGTACCTTTCTTTGTATGTCTTTTTTATGGCTTCTTTATGTTTTCAGACGACTATGTCATATGCAATATGTGCAAAAGTCCAGACACTATTCTTTCGAAGGAGAACCGTCTCTTCTTTCTCAGATGCGAGCAGGTAATGGTTTCTATGTAGTTATTGTTAACCTATGCAACCCTGCCCATTGCCACTTATTTTTGTACCCATCCAAAAAAAGAAAGAATTAAATATTCAAAGCAAAAAGGCAATCCTAATCAGACATTAGGATCAGGTTTTCTGGCTTTTTTTTTTTTTCTTTTTGTTTGGGGGGGGGGGGGGGGGGTTTTGTTGAAGGTTCTTATTTGTCGTGGAGAGAAATTGCAAGGGAGTGGGGGAGAGTGTTGGGAGATCTGGAGTTGGCATGGAATTCATTGTTATTCAGTTTGATTTGATTGAATGATATTGTTCATCTTAGTGAAAAATTCTGGAAGATGCTGCCTCGGTAGAGGTTCTCTCCCCCCGCTTGTGTTTTTCTTCTAGGAAACAGAGATGGAACTTGGCAAAGGCCTGTGATGACTTTAGATTTGCCTACATTGTCCGATTGTTTAATCCATGACACTGGAAAATCTCAAACAGTTCTGAGGCCATGAGGAAAATAATACTGCTGTGTAGTTTTAATAAAGAACAAGAATTTCTTGGAAACACAAATATGGCTTTTTTATTGTGGTTTTTGTTTTGGGTTGTTGGTTTCTTTTTTCTTAAAAAAAATTATATTGGTTGAAAGGGGGGGAGGCATTTGGAGTTGGCATGAGGTTTTCATTATTATTTAGTTTGATGGGATTGAGTGATATATATTAGTCTCAGTGAGGAAGATGGTAGATGCTGCGTGGGTATAGTGGTTCCACTGCCCCCTCTCCTTTTCCTTCATTTTTCTTTTTTCTTTTTCCTATTTTGAAATGAAGATGGTACTTAGCAAAGGCCTGTGATGACTTGAAACATTTGCCTACATTGTCCGATCTTCTAATCCATGATGCTGGAAAATCTGGAACAGTTCTGAGGCCTTGATAAAAATTAGATTGTGCTTTCAATAAAGATGAAAGTTTCTTGGCCAATATATGTTATTTATTTACAGTGAGGTGGGGGATCAAGAGTTGGTGTGGGATTCATCACTCTTTTTTTTTTTTATAACTTTAAGTTTGGATTTGATTGAATGATATTTGTCCGAGGAGGTGGAACTGTGGTGTTACCGCCTTATCAGTTGTTACTGCTTTCCAGTGTGAACTTTCAGCTGGGAACTATTGCCTGTATATGTTGTGATAATATGCTGCCAGATTCTACGCTATATGTTTAGGGATTCCCTTGTGCTTGTCATTGATCGTGCTTCTTATTTCTGTCTTCGTATTGATTACAGTGTGGTTCTGGGAGATCAGTCGCTCCAATCAAAGCTGGTTTTGTGGCTCGTGTTGGGCGTCGCAAGGCTGGGACATGATTTGGCGGGTTTATCCTATGAGCTTTTGATAGGACATTACCTTTCAGGCATCATGTCCTTCCTCCCATGGATTTTGAAGGCTTCTTATGTTTTTAAGTTTGTCAACTGTACCTTGGGTTGTTTTCTAGTGCGTTATCTCATATTTGGATGTTGATAATGGATACATGACAAATAGAAATGACTGATAATGAGGAGCATTTTCTGGTTTTACCGGATGCGAGTATGACTCACCTAATCCAGTGGCTTGAATCGTTGCCTATTTCCCTGCGGATGTCTTTATCAATGTTTTTCCCCATCTATTCAATTTTTTTTTTGGATATCGTCCGGGTGTCCCCATCCGGCATTTACCAAATTACTCTGGGATGCAGCACAGCTGAGACTAATCCCCACACCTCACAGAACCCATCCCAAGGCCCCACAGGAAGGTAAATCGGGATTTGCTTAAGGCAGCAGGAGTCGATTTTGGTGTTGTCATCTATTCATGAATTGCCTTCTGAAAACTGAAAACATTATGCGATTCTACGGATGGTTTTTTTTTTTTGGTTCAAAATTGGCAACATTTTTGAAGAACTTAATCGTCAATTAACTTGAATTTTTTTATATTCAGAAATAAAGACAAAGTGGCACCATCCATCTTTTCATTTTCTTTAAAAAAAATGATGTGTATATTTTTTCACCTTTGTGGTAGAGGAATTGTGACAGCAGTTGAATGCTGTTTTTCATTGTACGGAGCAATTTATATAATAAAATGGAATGGCAAAAATTAGATATCATAAGAAGTTATTACTACTAATAAGTCAACTGTGTTAAACTTTGTTTTACTTGAAAATAGAACAGGATACAAATATGTATTTTACAATAAATTTGGCTGAGACTTAATGCTATGCAAATGATTGATTGTGTTATGTTTTAGTTTTTAAGCATAATCAGGTTTGTGTGCTTTAAAAGTAATTTGGCGAAGATAATGTATTGTGTATATACAATTATAAGATCTTTAGTTACATTCATTTCATATATAATAAAAATGAAGTTAAATACTATTAATGCTTCATTACGTCTAATGTAATGCTAATATTTATCTTCCAAATCAAGTAATTAATGATACGGTACATTCACATGTTGTGTCATTAAGTTGTGCATTATGCTCTAGAAAGAAAATGTAATGATTTATTTTACAAAATGAAAAGTGGTAAAAGAGAAGAGCATCACTATTGTCCTGAATTTAATAAATAAAATTATATTAATTTATATAATGAAATTTTCATTGTAATATGATAATTTCTTTTAAACATACTTACACTTGCAATTTGTTGCTTGGGTTTAGAAGTTAAGTGGTGTAATAGAAACTCAACCTATTATATCAATAACATCTCTTTATTTAACCGTAACCATGTAAGTAGAATTTTTTTTTACTAATATTTTTAAATTTCATTATATTTATCATTATTTAAAATTGGAGAGATGTATGTACCATTGAACAATGGGTACATCTAAATTACAATTTGAACACATTTGTTGATTATTATATTCATGAACCTTTTTTTTCCCATCTTTTGCAAGAATCATACCATAAATCATATCTAACTTTAAATTCAGAAATGGTTCTAAGAACACAATAATATTTGTCTAATGTCATTCCATTTAAGATAATAAACTAGTTGTACATCCAAGATTTTCCGGTATACTACTTTTTTGTATAATCTCCAAGCATACCTTCTTTATTTTTAACCAATATTTTAAAGTCAAATGGAAATGTCACACATGATATTGCAACATAAAACTATCCATGAGAGAAAACTGGCTTTGGTAAGTACAACCCAACGTTAGTCAATGTTTGTCCTTGACTCTTATTGATACTCATTGCGAAAATTGTTTCCTCTCCAATATAAATCGTAACTGTATATTTGATGTCATGAAAATAGTGCTGGGTACTAACACCGATTAACCACTTTGAGAACCAATAATTATTACTTTGCAATGAATGACTATACTTCCCATTTGCTTAACCATTAATCACATTCCATTACAAAGACATAGAGATTGATTGAGATTTCTCATGCGCATCACTAGTGCACTAACTTTAAAATTTAAATTTTGACATGGGAGTCTTGAAAAATCAATGAATTCAACGATTCAAGAGGGTTCATAATATATCCAATGCTATTTGTTTTGCTTGCTTCAAATGTATCTGTACTCATATATGTTTTAGAATCTCTTGAAAACATCGTTAACATGATCTTCTTAAGCTTATCAACATCACTATTTGATGGAGCTAATATTCCAAATTCCTGTAAGTAATGCCAATTTGTGCACCTTTCATATAGAGCGGGATATGTAACCTCAATCAATGCATTTATATTACCATTTTTTATGATGAAATTATTAGGAACATGTATCCGATTGGGTTCACATCCATCGATGAGACACAAAGAGGGGACTCTTACCTTCTCCAACCATCTTGATCCAATTTATAAAAGATTGTAATCTAGTGCTCATTCCTTATTTTTATTAAGGAAATTGAATTGTTTTCTAGCAAACTGTCAATGATTTTTTTTGATCAGTAAATGATAAATTTTATTGATCAAAATGGATATATACAGAAGCTCTGGGCATACTCGAGAGGATGGAAGGCTAAGCCCCAATTAAAGAAACATCAAAAGCAATTACACTTAACCTGGGCATACCCAAGGGCGCAAAGGCCAAAAAATAGTTTAACTAGACGGTTTCAATAAACCCCTTGACAATTGCTTCGACAATTTGAAGATAGAATGTTTGCTGTGAGCAAACCGTCAATGGTTATGCCTGTTGTTGAATTTTTGAGAATCCTAATACTTGAGGATTTGATATTATCCGATAGTTTGCGGTGATATGGTATTCTTCAGTTGTATTCTTGAATATCTGTTTGTATTTGATAGTTTAGAATCTCTTTAATTTAGTATTTAAATACTTTTTAATTTGTATTTGAATTTGTAACAATTATACATGGTACAAAGTCCTATATATAGGACATCTCTACCTCAATGAAAGTGTCCTGCATTTTCAATGTAGTATCAAAGCTCTTTCTCTAACGAGTTTATTTTTTTCCTTTCCTAATGGTCGTTTCCTTTGAGTCCATTGCTGTCACCACCCTCGACACTCTTGGCAGTGGCAACTCTCCTTTTATTGCCATCAACGCCGGCTCCCAGATTTCCTTGAAGCTTACCCCTTCCAACTTCCCTTCCTGGTGTGGCCAATTGATGTCATTGCTGATTGGTTATGACCTTCGGGGCTATCTTAACCGTACAACTATTTCTCCATTATGAACCCTTTCTCCCAGCACCTCCTCTGTCGGTTCATCTTCTGTAGGTGTCTCCAATTTGACTTTCTGGCGTTGGCTTTGACAAGATAAGTTGATCCTTCACATCATCCTTGCATCTGTCTCCAAGCCGGTCATGCCGCTCATTGCCGCTTCAACCGCTGCTCATGATGCTTGGTCCAAGTTGTAATGATTGTACAACAATCATTCACGCACTCAAGTTATGCAACTTAAGGAGGAG
The DNA here is from genome assembly GCF_029873635.1 of Malania oleifera. Taxonomy (NCBI): domain Eukaryota; kingdom Viridiplantae; phylum Streptophyta; class Magnoliopsida; order Santalales; family Ximeniaceae; genus Malania; species Malania oleifera. The sequence goes on along the minus strand of NC_080429.1, from coordinate 73,657,599 downwards.
TTGACTCTTATTCAGCGAGAGTCCCGCTCAGTCTTGGAGTATCTTCGCACCCTCAAGGTATTAGTTGATGAACTTGCTGTGATTAAATCTCCCGTCTTAGCAGATGACATTACTTTGTATGTCCTCAACGGTCTTGGCCCTGAGTTCCATGAGATTGCAGTGCCTATTCGGGCATGTGATACTTCTCTTACATTTGAGGAGTTTCATGATATTCTGGTTGGCCATAAAAGTTACTTACGATGTGTTGACGCATCCAATGCTATCTTGGTTGCCACTACGAACTCCACTCAGTGCCGCACTCCCTCTTTAACTTTCAATCGTAGCCAATGTTCTAGCCCTAGTTCCTCTGGTCAACGTCGCTCCAACTCTGGACACAATAACTATAGGGAGCAGTCTAGTAAGCCCTGGATCATTTGTTAGTTGTGTGATACAGTCTGGCACTCGGCCAAGACTTGTTACTCGGCTTCAAGAGTGAAGTTCGTAAATTGTGTCACTACCAATACATCTACCGACAAAAAAATGGCTTGTGGATTCCGTTGCTTCTCAAAAAATCACCTCCAATTTTGCCAATCTCTCTGTTCACTCGGAGTATGATGGCACAGATGAGGTCATCATTGGTGATGGCTCAGGTTTGCTAGTCACACATGTTGGCTCTATGTATTTTCCCTCTTCCTCGAAGCCTTTTAAATTGACTAATACTCTTTGTGTTCCTAATATTCACAAAAATTTAAATTCCGTTCATAATTTCACTCGTAGCAATTATGTCTATCTTGAGTTTTACTCATTTTATTTTCTTGTGAAGGATCGGAGCACCGAGGTGACTCTTCTTCGCGGTAAATGTTAGGATGGTGGCTATCCAATGTCGACGGCGTATTTTGCTAAAGCGTCTTCCGTTTTAGCACTTGTTGGTGAGCGAACTATAGTTGAAACCTGGCATAAAAGACTTGGGCATCTGTCAAATAAAGTAGTTGATTTTTTTATTCGTACTTTTTATCTACCAATTGTAGTGTCTTGTGTCTCTTCATCTTGTAGTGCTTGTCAATGCAATAAAAGTCACAAGTTTCCTTTTTCTTCCACTTCTCTTGTTAGCACTGATCCACTTAAATACATTTATACTGATGTTTGGGGGCCTACAAATTCCACTTTGCTTGATGGATTTCGATTTTATGTCTTGTTTGTTGATCACTTTACTAAATATTGTTGGTTCTTTCCCATCTGACGAAAAAGTGATGCTTGCAACATTTTTTATCAATTGAAACGATTACTTGAAAAACAATTTGGTTTTCAGATCAAACATTTATACTCTGATAATGGGGTGAATTTCAAGCTCTTCGTATTTTTCTCTCCTATAAATCCATTAGCTGGCTTACCACTGCCCCTTATACACTTGAGCAAATTGGTCCTATGCGTTTCAGGCAGTGATTTATTTAATAAATCATATGCCCACCCTTATTTTGAAAAATAAAAGTCCTTTCAAATGTTTGTTTGGTCGTCGCCCCAATTACAAAAATTTGTGTATTTTTGGTTGTCAGTGTTACCTATGGCTCAAACCTTATACCATTGGTAAACTTTAACCAAAATCTACGCCTTGTCTTTATCTCGTTTACTTGAGTTCTTAGAATGCCTATAGGTGTATGGATCTTGTTACCTCTCACATTTACATGTCTAGGAATGTGGTTTTTGATGAATGTGTTTTTCCTTTTTCTTCCTATGCCCATGTTATTGTGCCTTCTTTGTCAGTTTCAGGTGCTTTCACAAAGGATCTTGCCATTCCAGCGGTGCCTTCCATTGGACGGATACCCTCCTCTCCTACCACTGTGACAGACAAGGCTCCTGCAGCTTTGGATTCTGCTTCCCGGTCTTCATCACCCTCCTCTGCACCTTTTCCGCCAGAGGTAATCCCTTCCTCCACCATCCTTGCATCTTTGGCCCAGTCCAACCGTACTCATGGTATGACTACCTGGTTTATGAATAATATTCATAGACCCAAACAACTTTACCTTGCACTAGACACCCTCTTCCTCAACCTATTGAGCCCACATATGTGTCTCAGGCCTTGAAAGATCCTAAGTTGCGCCATGTTATGTCCGACGAGTTCACTGCATTGGTTAAACATGGTATATAAGAGCTGGTTCCATTGCACTCTACAATCATATCCATTAATGGCAAATGGGTTTTCCGTATCAAAAGGAAACCTGATGGTAGTATTTCTTGTTATAAAGCCCAGTTAGTGGCCAAAAGTTTTCATCAACGACTTTATTTTGACTATAATGAGACGTTCAGCCTTGTTGTGAAGCCGGCGACTATTTGGGCTGTCCTCTCCATTGCTGTTTAGAAAAATTGACCCTTTCACCAGATTGATGTTAATAATGCGTTTCTTCATGGTTGCCTTCAAGAGGATGTATTCATGGTTCAACCTCTGGGTTTTGTTGATCCTAATATGTCTTCTCATGTTTGCAAGTTAAAGTGGTCTTTGAATGGCTTGAAACAAGAACCTCATGCTTGGTATCAAGAACTAAGTGCTTGTTTTCTTCAACTCGGTTTTTAGCAGTCTAAATCCAATTCCTCTATGTTTATCTACACCAGTGTTGATGTTACTCTCTACTTTTTGGTATATGTGAATGATCTCTTACTCACTGGGAGTAATTCTGTTGCTATTTCTAAGGTTGTTCAACAGTTCATTCATTGATTTTCTATGAAGGGTCTTGGTACCTTGTATTATTTTCTTAGTGTTGAGGTGATTTTAGTTATCCGTTGGCTATTACTTTCCCAACAAAAGTATATTCGGGATCTTATTTCTTGCACTAAGATGGATGGTGCTATGGTAGTGATGACTCCCCTTGCCACAAAGGATCTTCTTCAGCTTCACAATGGCTCTTCTCTTGCTGATCCGACTGAATACCGCCGAGTTATAGAAGCTATCCAATATCTCTCTCTAACTCGGCCCAACATTGCCTTCTTGGTCAATAACTTGGCTCAGTTCATGCATAAACCCTCTTAGCTCCATTGGACCGCTACCAAACGTGTTTTGCGCTACTTGAAGGGCACTCTTCATCATAACATCCTCCTTAAGCGCACTGGGAATCTCACTCTTCAAGGGTTTTTTTATGCTGATTGGGCCGCTGATAAGGATACCAGGTCCTCCACCTCTGCCTATTTTATTTTTTTGGGTGGTTGTCCCATTTTATGGAGTACGCGCAAGCAGCGTGGCGTGGCTCGTTCCTCCACTAAGACGAAATATCAGGCTCTTGCTTTAGCCACCTCTAAACTTGTTTGGATTTGGTCGTTGTTTCAAGAACTTGGTATTCCAGTTACTAAGCCCCCACATATGTTTTGTGATAAGTGCTACCCAATTGAGTCTTAACCCTGTTATGCATTCACGAATGAATCATATTGCTATCAATCTTCATTTCATTCATGATATGGTTACCAAAGGTTTGCTGCAAGTTGATCGTGTTGCTGCAAGTCTCTTATGTTAGCACCCACGATCAACTTGCATACCTCTTAACTAAGGCTCTATCCTGTCACAAATCTCAGTCTCTGTGCTCCAAGATTGGCTTCACTAATGGCATGCCTATCTTGCGGGGGCATATTAAGGAAATTGTATCATTTTCTAGCAAACCGTCGATGGTTTCAATAAACCCCTCGATGGTTGCTTCGAAGGTTTGAAGACAGAATGTTTGCTGTGATAAAAATGTCGACGATTTCACCAAACTATCAATGGTTATGCCTGTTGCTGAATTGACGAGAATCCTAATACTTGAAGATTTGATATTATCCGATAGTCTACGGCAATCTGGGATTCTTCAGCTGTATTCTTGAATGTCTGTTTGTATTTGATAGTTTAGAATCTCTTTGATTTGATATTTAAATACTTTTAAATTTGTAACAACTATACCTTGTACAAAATCTATATATAGGACATCTCTACATTAATGAAAGTGTCCTACATTTTCTATAATTTTTCCTTTGGGCCAAAACACGCATATTCAAATGTACGATTTGACAATGCTATAAAATCAACGATTGCTATAATGATTTGGTTACTATTGATTCCCACCACTTTTGGGTACTACAAGCAAAATCTATCTAAAATCACCATCGAGCACAAATAACTTTCCTCCAAAAATATTATTTTCATTACAACCATAAATGTTTTTTACTATATGTCTGAAAGTTCAATTAATAGTCTCAAATGCATAACGATGAATCATTGGTATTTCATACCATATTACAACAAAGCTACTTGAATTAATTTTGTCAAATTTGTTCAATGTTGTATTAAACAACATAAAAATTTATTGAATTGTAACAATATTTTAAACCCTGAGTGTGCAATCTTTTCTCCAAGTAGAAGTAGGGAAGCAATGCCAAATGGAGTCACGGATAGTATAATTTCTCTTTCAGAACAAAACTTTGTAATCAATGTCCTTCATAAATAAGTTTAACACATCCCTCCACTGATATACGAAAAGAAATCCACCATTATTTTCTATATGAGCATTCATTATAGTATCCAATGCAAATTTTCGGTCAATATTCAATCCTAGGTACAATGTTTTATATATTTGTTTTTTAGAGTCAACATCAGTGGCAAGTTCATCCCTTATTAGTCGATTTGTAGCAAAATGTATTGATATAGAAGATGGATATGACATAGAAGCAAAATTTCTCAAAGACTTACCATTTAGGCTAAGAATAAATTTAATCTCTAATGAGTCCAACTTTTTAAGTACATCATCATCGAGATTTCCTTTATTGTCTTGTACATTCCTTCTTATATTGTACCGTAAATTATCTATAAAATCTCGCGAATGTATTTCCCATAATTTTATTAGACTAGTGATTTCACAAAAAAAAAAAAAAAAAAAAAACAATAGAGAACACAACCTATTATGAAGATTAGATCCTAATGGCTATATTGATGCCTCTATCAATACTTCATCTCATTCATTATCATTAGCAAGTAATCCAAGTGCAAGACGTGTCTCTTTGAAATTGGTGCATGTTATTCCATTTATAATTCATTTGTTTTTATAACATGTTGCACCTCCCACCTAAGTTAGAAGCATTTGTAAATAATATCTTTCTCCTAATTTTGGATGTGCATTAAAATGCCTGCCTATGCAAATAAGATTTTTCCTAGAAGTTCATTCTTTATGTTTTCTATTCCAACTCATTCAAATGGGAATTCGACATAAGTCAACATTCGAGCTTCTAGTCATTTTCTATTTACTTGAAATCACTTTGTGAACATTGTATCACGAATCCCAAGTTGATTCAAAACTGATCCAAGCTCATCTTCATCATTAATAAAACAAAATTTTCATTTGAAAAATAATATTGTAGCCTTTCAACGGATGGATATTGTTGAAGATTAAATTCAAATATTTTCCAGCATGATTCAATTGCTTATACATATCTACAATCCAAATGTTACTTAATTTCATCTTCCTAATGGCGATTGTTTTGACTATTAACATTGATAAAATTTGAGTTATCCTCAATAACAATAATTGCATAATCATGACTTTTTTGTATGTACTTGTATAGATACTTAATCACCTTTGTCTGTGCACATCTTTCAACATTAATACGAGCATCATATTGTACCGAAATATTAGGTTGTAAGGAATGACCCACTAATCATGTTCTCTTTGGCACCTATACAAGACAAATCCATTCTCATCTATTGTTGTTTGGGAACAAAGCAATTTTGGAAAGTGCTTTGAGCACTTTTCAGTAATCGGGCAAGTAGAATTTAGATTTTCATTTTCATAGGGACCATTGATTATGAACTTTTTAAATATTTCATAAGCTAATGGGTCACTTCTTCGATCAAGGATCTCGGTGAATATCAACTCATCTATGTTTTCTAGTGCACGTGGCTTATCATCGGCAGATAATGTTAGCAACAAATGTATGCACAGTAGTCCTCTCTTTTGAAATTCAATTTCATTTATATCTAGTGAATAAAAATTTTGGAATTTATTAATAACAAGATATAAGCATAACTATAATTGGAAAATTAAGTTAATATAGTATATTTTTACCTGCAATAACTCGTCCAAGAAAGTTTTATTTCTTCAAACCATTCAAAAAATGCTTAAACTTTATACAGAGCACCATGACAATTATATTAGGTCTATCATTTACAAGTTGACTAGGTATTTAGGGCATATATTGCTAAATCTTTGGCTAATTTGGGTTACACGTGAATGTAATGAAGAAATATGTAAGTCTGAATGAACTATATATTGTCAAACTATGAAAAATAAAAATTGTATTTTTCTTTCATTCACTTTATAGAGTTGGAGATACACACACACACACACACACACACACATATATATATATATATATAGAAGAGTATTGACCTATATTCGGATATACACACATTATGGCTAGAAATAAGGGGTGATCCCTGAAACAAGGGATTTACATTCAAGGCTCCTCCCTATAATCTCTCTAATTTAAATGACAACTCACGCCAACACTCCCCCTCGAGTTGGTGCACACAGATCTCTTATGCCCAACTTGCCAAGTGAATTGTAGAAGTTCTTGCTGCATATTGCCTTTGTAAGTATGTCTGCAAACTAGTCTTTAGACTTTATGAAAGGAAAACAAATTATCTTGGCTTCAAGGTTTCGTTTACTGAAATGTCGATCTACCTCCATATGTTTTGTGCGATCATGTTAGATAGAATTGTGAGAAATATTAATAGCCCCTTATTGTCACAGAACATATCCATTTAGGAACTAGGAGCAAAGCCAATTTCCATCAATAGTCTCCTTAGCCAGAGAAGCTCACAAAGACCCTTAGCCATTCCACAAAATTTGGCTTCTGCACAATGCCACTATCTTTTGTTTCTTACTTCTCCATGTAACCAACTTTTCTCCAACAAACACGAAGTAACCTAAAGTGGACTTTCCGTCTAAGGAGTTCCCTGCCCAATCTGCATCAGTATATCCTTCAACCCTCAGATGATTATTCTTTGAGAACATAAGTCCTTTTCCAAGAGATGATTTTAAGTATCGAAGAATTCCGATCACGGCATCCATGTGATCCTCACTAGGATGATGCATGAATTGACTTACTATACCTACAACATAGGAAATATCTAGGTGAGTATGTGAGAGATAGATAAGTTTTCCAATTAGCCTTTAGTATCTTTCTTTGTCTATCAATGCTTGGTCTAGATTTTCTCCAAGTCTGTGGTTATGAACTATTGGTGTGTCTACAGGCTTACACTCTAGTAATCCTACCTTAGATAGTAGGTCAAGTATATATTTTTATTAGGAGAGAAATATACCTTGCTTGGATCTAGCCACTTCAATTCCCAGATAATATTTATGTCCTCCCAAATTCTTCATCTCAAATTAAGTCGCCAATTGTTTTTGAAGTCTCAAAATTTCTTTTTAATCATTTCCTGTAATAATCATATCATCTACATAGTTTATTAGAGTTGTTACCTTGCCTAGTTGATTTTTTAGGAAGAATGTATGGTTCGAATTGCTTTGTTGAAAGTCATATTTCTTCATTGCCAAGCTAAATCAACTAAACCATACCCGAGGGATTGCTTCAGTCCATACAGTGCTCGTTGTAATTTGCACACAACCTCAATAGTTGAGGTTGCCATGTGGCCTAGTGGAATATCCATATACACTTCCTCCTCAAGGTCACCATGAAGGAAGGCATCTTTAGATCAAACTGGTGTAGTGGCTATTCAAGGTTTGCTGCTAGAGATAGAAAAACTCTAACTATATTCAACTTAACCACTGGTGAGAAAGTTTCCTGATAGTCTGCACCATATGTTTGCTTTAATTTTCATATTGGCTTATTTTTCTAATAATCTTAGTATAACAATAGTGTATACTAAAATTTAAAATTTTGAGCACAAAACACTATTTAAGCATTTAAAGCATTATATACCTTTTTAAAATAAATTCAAACATCTTATGAGTATTAATAAAATTTCTCTTAGAGACTCCTCATAAGATAACATGCAATCATAATATGATTCATATAAAAAGATTTAACATAATATACATCATATGAATCATTTCATGAAACATCCAATAAAGTAGAAGGAGGATAGATATACTTTTACATTTTACTCCTTTTTAGTCGTTTAAGCTCGAAATCCTTAGATTTGACGATCTCCTCTCTCTTGGTCTTTTCATACCTCTTATTATTCCCAAAAATTCCTTAGTACTACTATAAGATATAATTTTTTTCAAAAGCATTAGTAACTAAGGCACAATGTGAAATGCATGACACTTAAAATGATATGCATTGAATTCATGTCACGCTAATTCAAATCATTTTCAAGTATGGGTGATTACGCGCTTAAATTGCGTAATTAGGTGTTTTAATTTATGCATTGAGGCGAATATTTTTAATTAAATACCTAATTGCTCTAAATAATTTAACATTGTGTCCTATTTATAATATTTGGGTTTTATTAAGTAATTTATAAATTTTTGGTATTTTTTAAACATGGCAATTAATGGAAGCTAAAATTGATGCTACTTCATTATCTATGCGTAATTTTCTTGTTCGATCTCAGATTGAAACGATTCAAAATTTCGTTGAAAGCCAAGAAAATTATCTACAACTTTTGTGTTTTAAGTTTTGAGAGACACGGGCTTTAGGATGGTTAAAATTGCCCTTATTCACTGAGAAACAAAAAATAGAAAAAGAAGAAACAAGAAGAACAAAAAAAAAACAAATAATAATAATAATAATAATAATAATGCCATTGATTTGACCCGGCCGCATGGTCCTTAAATCCGTGCATTAGGGTTGCCCCTCTCTCATGTATATAATCTCTTTTTTTCCCCACACACTGGGGGCGCACCACTCTCCCTCTTCCCTTCCTTCTCTACTCTCCCTTCCTCTCTGCAACCCGTCTCCTCTCTCTCCTCTTCTTTCCTTCCCTCTTTCTCCTTTCTCTTTTCTCTCACTCTCAGCTCTCTCTTCGTTTCTCTCCTCCTTATCTTCCTTCCTCTTCTTCCTCTTCTCTCCTTTATTCCCTCTTTGCTGCTACTTGCTCAAGCTCCCACGACCTCTGCTTCCTCGTTGCAACCCAAGCTTCTCTTGCTGTAGAGTTGCTGTAGCTGCCCAAGAGCAGCATTAGCCGAAGTCCCTTCTCCCCCTCTTCCTTCTCCTTTTCCCTTCCTTCCAAGCCACTGCTACCCCTGCTCCATGGTGCTGTCTGAGAAGACCCCTGCTGCTGCTGGAAGCCATCTCCATCCCTGCTGTTGCTTTGCCATCGCCGAGATCTGCTGCTGAAGGTCCCAAGCTGCTGTGTTGCTGAGGAGACCTCCCTATGTGCTGCTCCTCTGCTGTGGCTACAACTCTTCACGGTCAGCCATTAGATGCTCTCTCTTTATCTCTCTCTCTTTATCTCTCTTTATTTATTTATTTTTCTTTTCTATTTGCATGAGTTTTTTTTTTTTTTTGGTGTGTTCTTGCTTTTAAATATTGAGCACTTGTTATTTTTTTAGTGGACTTTTAAGTTGAGTTTTAACTTTTTGCAGCTTGTTGGGTTGTCATTATTAAGGTTTATTTATTTATTTATCTAATATTATTGTTAGAGCTAATTGTTGTTTGGTTTATTTTATTTATTTATTAAAGTTCGGTTTGTTTTCTTAAAAAAAAGAAAAAAAAAGTATCTTCTTTAAAAAATAAATTTTGTTGGGTTTTAATTATTTCAATTTTAGTTTAAGTATAGTCTGAATGTTTACCGTATTTTCGCTTATTGATTAGTTGTTAAAAAGTTAAATTGGATTTTCGCTTTGGGTTACATTAAAATTTAGTTTTTGTTCGAGTCTGTGTTTGATTGAGCTTTTTTTTTCATTACATGCTTAAGCTACGTAGGAAAGTCACCATCTTTAGTTTTTTTCCGAGTTTGAATGTGTGTTTCAATTATTGTCTGGCTATTAAATGTATGATTTCTGTTTCTCATTGTTGAATTTAATGCGTGTTAGGATTAGAATTTAAATTGCGTATTCTTTTAATTTGTCAAAAAGAAGATCCCAAACATCCCAGAAAAAAACCCAAATCAGAACTTTATTCAATGCACTTTTGTTTCTTATTTTTTGATTGGAATTACGTAAAATTTGGAATTAAACTGTATTCCCTGAGGAGATGATTTGACTTTTGGGTTAAATATTATACGACAGAACTCCTATACTTGGGATAGCTTCCGAACTGTTTATTTTTCGAGTGAGTCAAGTTTTTGACACCGTTGTCGGGGAGTGTCAGTTTTAATTTCAAATTTCGTGTTTTTCCAATTATTTTTGATTTTTAATTAAAAATAAAAAATAAAATAAAAAAATAGAAAAAAAAATAATTAAAAAAATTGATCATGCTTGTTTGTTGCTGTGTTGGTGAATTTCTACTGTTAGCATTGATGTTTGATGCCCTGGGTCCGAGATAATTTGAAAAGACTGTCTAAAAGTTCACCTAGCACTAGTAGTGACACACAGAGCACAAAATCTGATTATTCTCTTGTTACTTCCATGAATGATTCTGAAATTAATTTGAGTAATCTGTTTGAGGAAATTTTTGAGGAAGTTATAGCTGCACTTGCACCACGTACACTTCAGGATTTTCCACAGCCTATATGCACATCTACACTTTCTTGCATTGCGTTACCATAAGATGCACCAAACTTCACAATTAAGCATGACATGTTATCTGTGATACCCCAATTTCACGGGATGGATTCTGAGAGTCCATACTAGCATTTGATAGATTTTGAGATGGTCTACACCACTTTCATTAATAGAGCTAGAACCGATGAGTACATCAAACTTCGTTTGTTTCCTTTTTCTTTGAAAGATAAGACAAAAATCTGGTTTAATTCTCTACGACCTAACTCTATTACTGGCTGGGCTGAAATGCAGCGTGAGTTCTTACAAAAGTTTTTTCCTTTTCAGAGAACTCAGTACCTACAGAAGCAGATTAGTCAGTTGATGTAGAGAAGTGACGAGACGTTCCAAGCTTGCTGGGAGAGATTCAAGGACCTGATGAATATATGTCCACACCACAGATTCAAATCTTAGAGGTTAGTGAATTATTTTTATATTGCTTTAACCCCTGAATGTAAATAGTTTGTCCAAACTATGTGCAACGGGGAGTTCTTCAGTAAGGAACCAGATGAGGCTCTATTATTCTTCGATTATTTAGCTGAGAGTGCCCGTCATGAACGGGCACCAATGGCAGAACAACCTCTTAGAGTGATCAATGGTGGAGGTGGATACGAGGTCAAAGAAGAAACTAGTCTATAGGCTCTTGTTGCTGCGTTTTCTAAGAAACTAGAGGTTATGGAATCAGAAAAAGTGAAAGCCGAGGATTGCTTTATCTGTGAGACCTCAGACCACAAAATTTAGGATTGTCATTTACTACAAGTTTGGCAGGAGAGTTGATTTGATCGGGTACAATCAGCAAATTGGGTCAACAAATCTCAGAATCAGCCATTCTTGAACACTTATAATCTTGGATGGAGGAATTACCCAAACCTCTCATGGAGGAATGATTAGGCTAGTCCATCTTCCTCAAAGTATCAGAAAGTTCGTCAATCTTATGCACCACCTCTGCAGCCGCTATATCATCTAGTTGCAGCTCCTCAACAGCAGTATTAGTCACAACAGATCTCTCAGAGCTACGCACCACCAAGATTCCAACCAAATTTAGCTCCTATCCCATCAAAGAAATCTTCTAATGATAGCATGACACAAATGGCGAACATGTTTCAGCAATTCATGCAGTTTCACGTCACGACCAATAGTTAGAATACTCAAGCCTTCAGTGAATTGAGAGATACCATGAATAAGACAAGCACACATTTGAATACCTTAGAAAAGGGAAATTTCCAACACAACCTCAACCAAATACCTAAGTATATTGACCACCACAGAAACCAGTGCATAATGTTTCATAGGATGCTTTTGAGTCAGCTAAGGCAGTTATCACCTTGAGAAGCGGAAAGGAAGTTTCCCATTTTGAAATGCCCATTTATCGACAAATAGTTGTTCCAACACCTAAATTGACACCTGAGACAAATGAGGGAAAAGAAAAATCAGATGAAGCGAGCTCAAATTCAAAGACGTCAAATAATAAGGAGGATGAGACTGTTAAGGAGTATAAACTTGTGGTACCCTATCCTCAGAGGTTGACATCTAGTCAGAAGAATAAGTATCACACTGAGTTTCAAGAAATCTTCAAATAGGTGAAAATCAACATTCCACTTATGAATGCCATACAACAAGTTCCTGTATACGCAAAATTTCTGAAGGATCTATGCATAGTGAAATGGAAATTGAACGTGAAAAAGAAAGCATTCTTGATCAAGCAAGTTAGTGTGTTGATATTGAGTTAGACTCCTCGGAAACTCAGAGACCCTAGTTTTCCTACTATTTCTATCATGATTGGTGAATCTTATATAGGGAGAGCTTTACTTGATTTGGGGAGCAGTGTGAACTTGCTCCCATATTAGATATATGAGCAGTTGGGTTTAGGTGAGCTAAAGAAAACTATTATGATGCTAGAGTTGGAAGACATATCCGTAAAAGCTTTGCGAGGAGTTATTGAGGATGTATTAGTTCAAGTTGACAAATTTTACTACCTCGTGGACTTCGTTGTTCTAGACATGCAGTAGCCTGTCTCCACCATATATTAGGCCCCTGTTATTCTTAGGCGATCATTCCTTGCTACTTCTAATGCCTTGATTAATTGTTGAAGCGGAGTACTTAAGCTCACATTTGGAAACATGACATTGGAAATGAATGTGTTCAACGCTCTCAAGATGTCAAGTGGGCGCGATGACGCAGAAACACATGCTATTGATGTAATAGATGATTTGGATATTTTAGAGCTACTATCTGTGCTTGATGTTGATGGCGCGTTTGAAAATGACTCTTTTGAACAGCTTGAGGTATTTGATGAAACATTGCCGGGGTGAGAGGGGCAGTTTCTAGAGATAGATGGTTCCCCTCACTTGTTGGATGCAAGTTACACTAGTAGTTGGCGTTACCCAATGTTTGAGGCTATTGACCTGCCTGAAATTATGAAGTCATCGGAAGAAGAAATTTTGACACTTGAGCTGAAACTAGACCTGAAAAAATGGATAAAAATCCATTAATCCGACCCGCATCTGACCCGTTTTAAATGACTCATAATCAACCGCTTGCTAAATGAGTCGAATATGGTTTTCAATTTTCATATCCGCCTCCTTAACGGGTCGGGTCGGTTTTATCCGGTGGATATCTGCCAAACCGCTTAAAAACCCATTACTAATTAACCCAACCCAAGAAGTGCCCATAGCCCACTACCCAACTATGGAAAGCCCAATGCCCCAACATTGTCCACACAGCCCATTAGGCATTATTTATGCCAGGTCTTCACAAGTGGAGTCCCACTCCAAGGCTAGCCCTATTCGATTCAAGCCCTAGCCCTAACGCCCACGGATCCCCTGACCTCCCTCTCTCACTACCATGACATCACCAGATTCCTAGCCAAGCCTCCCCCCTTTTGCTACAGCTCCAACACCAGTGCCACACTACTGCGCTCCAGGAGCACCAGTCTCTCCTTCACGCCCCTGACGCCCAGCAGCAGCGGCAGCAGCTCCGGCGTCCCTACTCTGCCTTGCCCATCTCCCGTTAACCAAAAGTCACACAGTGCCCGCCATTCTCGATCTCGTCGTCCATCCTCATCGTCATCACGGCCAGCAGCAGCAACGGGAGCACCCACTGCCTCATGACCATCGTCACCTCCTGCGGCTCCGACCCCTGTTCACGCCATCACCACCGTCTCGCAGTAGTAGAGCACCTGACTTGCAGCACCGACATCCAACACTCAGACACCTGCCGTTCGAAAGCTCTCCTCTCTCTGGCGTTATTTCGAGATCCCTACTCTGGCCGCTTTCCCCATATTCCGATTGTTGTCACCTTCTTCATAAAGGCAAATTTTTTATGTGATTATTAGGATGTATTTTAATTGTTATTATATATTTAGATTCATTATGATTTATTATTATTCTATATTGTTTCTATTATCATTCTGGGTTATTATTCTATATAATATATGTAGTGTCTTGGTTTACTAGTTTCATTATTTTATATTGTTATGTAATATTATAGTCTGTGTTTTCTTTATTTATTTATTATGTATATATTTTATCATTGGTTATATGGTTGTTATTATCATATGGTATTATCTTTGTAGGTTTATTGTATGCTTATTAGCATATTTGTGTGTAGTTCATGGATGTGGGAATATCATTATTATATTTATTGCGTCATATTTATTAAGAATGTTCTTTTCTTGGTATTATGTACATAGATTTTTGGGGGTTCTTTTTTGCATATGGTATATTTAAGGGTTTTTATTCATGTTTGAATTTATTGTACATATTAAATAATATTATTATTGTTGGGTTTTATTATTGTAACATTTGTTTTAACATTTAATATCCATGCTAAAAAAGTATATACAACTTAATATATTATGACACAAAATAAATTATTAATAAAATTATATTTGAGAATGGCGGATTATCTGCCCATCCACCATGAATTATCCGACCCAAAACCGTTTAATCCCCCACTTAAACGAGTCGAATATGAATTATTATTTTTTCACCCGATAATCCGCCTTATCCGTCACGGATTATCCGACCCGATCCGCTTTGCCAGGTCTAGCTGAAACCATTGCCTGAAGAGCTGAAATATGTTTTCTTGGGTCCATAATAAGGCACATTTCTTGTGGTATTTCTTCTCACCTTACTCTTAAACAAGAAACTGAGTTATTGCAGATACTAAGGAAGCATTGAGGAGCGATAGGATGGACCATTGCAGACATCATGGGTATCGACCCTTCGATTTGTACTCACAACATCTTCCTAGATGGAGACTCTAAACCAGTTCTTGATGCGCAACAGAGGCTGAATCCAACCATGAAGGAGGTGGTAAAGAACGAAGTGTTGAAATTATTAGCTGCTGATATCATATATCCGATCTCCGACAGCAAATGGGTAAGCCCGACATAGGTAGTTCTAAAAAAATCTGGTTTGACTGTCATTGAAAATGATAATGGAGAGTTGATCCAATCTAGGAAAGTAAAGGGTTGGAGAATGTGCATTGACTATCGTAAATTGAATTCGGTTAGCCGAAAAGATCACATCCCGTTACCTTTCCTAGATTAGATACTCGAAAAAGTAGCTGGTAATTCCTTTTATTGTTTCTTGGATGGATTTTCTGGTTATTATCAAATTGCTGTAGCACTTGAGGATCAAGAGAAGACTACCTTCACTTGTCTCTTCGGTACTTTCGCCTGTCGCATAATACTATTCGGTCTATGCAATGCACCTGCTACTTTCCAGCGCTGCATGATGAGTATTTTCTCTAATATGTTAGATGATATGTGTGAAATTTTTATGGATGACTTTTCTATGTTTGGTAAGTCCTTTGATAGTTGTTTGAAAAATTTGACTGCTATTTTGGAAAGATGTGAGGAAAAGAATTTTCTTTTGAGTTGGAAAAAATGTCAATTTATGGTAAGTAGTGGTTTAGTACTTGGTCATTTGGTTTCTGAGCGTGGTATAGAGGTTGACAGGGCCAAGGTAGAGCTGATTTCCCAGTTACTTGTCCCTAAGATAGTTAGGGATATCCGTTCTTTCCTTGGTCATGCCGACTTCTATAGGCATTTCATTCAGGGCTTTAGAAGTATTGCTAAACCATTATGTACTTTATTGCAGAATGAGACTGAATTGTTGTGGACTGATGAATGTCAATAGGATTTTGAAACGCTAAAGAAACATTTGACTATTGTGCCTATCATGCAACCTCCTCGGTGGGATTTGCCATTTGAAATCATGATTGATGCTAGTGACTACGCCCTTGGTGCCATTCTGGGTTAAAGAATTGATAACAAGTCGTCTATCATTTATTATGCGAGTCGAACTTTGAATGATGCTCAGAAAAATTTAACCACCACTGAGAAGGAATTTTTAGCTATTGTATTTGCCTTAGAAAAATTTCATTCTTATGTCATTGGATTGCTTGTCATTATTTTTACTGATCACTCTGCTTTCAAATATTTGTTAGCTAAGAAAGGTGCTAAACCTAGGTTGATCATATGGATTTTACTTCTTTAGGAATTTGACATCACTATTCGAGATAAAAAGGGCATGGAAAATGTTGTAGCTGACCATCTCTCTCATTTGCAGCTACCTGATGTGTTTGTATCTTAAATGATGATTTTCCTTATGAGTGTGTTTTTGCAGTGTCATGCGCTCCGTGGTTTGCCGATATTGTGAACTATCTTGTCACCAACCAAATGCCTGAACATTGGTTAACTTAGGATAAGCGTAAGTTCCTTGCGGAGGTACGACATTATTATTTTTACAATCCATATATGTTTAAATACTGCTCTAATCAGTTGGTTCGTAGATGTGTGCTTGACGATGAATTCACTTCTTTGATGCATTTTTGTCATAGTAGAGCCTGTGGAGGCCACTTTGTAGCAAAGAAAAAGTGGACTCTACTGGTCCACTATGTTCAAAGATGTTGATAATTTTTGTAAAACCTATGAGACTTGTCAGAAATTAGGAAAAATCACCGCAAAGAATGAAATGCCTATGTCTCCCATTCTGACCCTTGAAATTTTTGACTGTTGGGGAATTGACTTTATAGGACCATTCCCAAACTCTTTTGGGAATTCGTACATTTTAGTTGCTATGGACTATGTTTCAAAATGGGTGGAAGCTATACCTTTTAGAACAAATGACCACAGGGTTGTCATCTGTTTTCTCAAGGAGTTATTTGCATGTTTTGGTATGCCCAAGGCGATCATTAGTGATGGAGGGTTGAACTTTTGTAACAAACCTTTTGAAAAACTCATGCAAAAGTATAGAGTGATCCATAAGGTCTCTGCTCCATACCACCCTCAGACTAATGGTCAAGATGAGTTGGCCAACAGAGAGATCAAAATCATACTTGAGAAAACTGTGCATCCTAATAAAAAAGACTGGTAAAAAAAACTTGTTGATGCACTTTGGGCCAACTGAACTACTTTCAAGACAAACTTAGGGATGTCTCCCTACAGGTTAGTTTATGGTAAGGCATGTTATTTAATTATTGAAATTTAGCATCGTGCTTTATTGGCTATAAAACAAATTAACTTTTCCCTTGATGATGCCAAAGGTTTGAGAAAGTTGCAGGTATATGAGCTTGAAGAATCCAGGAGAGAAGCCTATGACAATGCTCGCTTAGTGAAGGAACACATGAAGCTGCTGCATGATAGGAAAATCAAGGACAAGCACCCTTTCCTGAATCAGCAAGTTCTCCTTTATGACTCCCAGTTACATCTGTTTCCTAGGAAGCTGAAGTCCCGATGGGGTGGCGTGTACATCGTTAAACATGTTCATCCTTACGGCGCTGTGGAGATTGAGGACCCAAAGCATGACAATAGTTTCACAGTCAATGGACACCGACTCAAACCTTTCATGACTCCCTTCGATCCAAATAAATACGTCTTGTTTTTGCAAGACCCTACGGCAGTTTTCTGACCTCTCTTTTCCATTACTTTTCTTTTCTTTTTCTTTTTCTTTTATTCATTTTCTTTATTTGCATTTTTCTTTTCTTTTTTTGTCGCATTAGACGGTAGTGATTTTTTGTATTTTTTTTTTTGTATTAGTTTGTTCACCTGTGCACAGTTTTTTTATTTCCCCTATGCTTTTACATTGAAGACAATGTTCCACTTTAGTTGGGGGGGGGGTTGGAATTTGCATGTGACACTATGCACATTTACTTGCTGGGTTTTGTATTAAAATAATAATAATAATAATAATAATAATAATAATAATAATAATAATAATAATAATAATAATAAAAGAGAAAAAAATGAAGATAGATGATTATGTCATGATTAACACTGACATATACCCTTCACATACTTGCATATAACCTAAGAATTACACACTCGAGTCATTTATGGGTAGTTTCTCTTTATATGAATTTGTAACTCCATGAAGAATTGATTGGTAGTGCACTCGTGTTAATTTGGCTATATAAGCTCTGGTATTTACATGAAATCTCATGAGGCTCATTCATGTGATTCATTGCACTTAGAGTTCCTTGTGAGCACTGAGAGAACACCCGTGGCGAATGACACCTTATGAGGTATCCTTGAGCTATTCATCATCCTTTTGAGTGTTAACATCAAATCAGAGTTCATGGAACTCAGTTCTTTTTTCTTTTGACAATTCTTTGTACACTAGTCTCTGTTTTTGACTTGTTAGCCTAGAGGTGGCATCTAGTGGGGAGATAGAAACCTAGGTCTTGTAGCCTACTCAAGATGTGAAGGTTGAACCACCCCCTAGAGATAGACTTAGTTCATGGACTACTGTGTGAGCTTAATTCCCATTGGTGTATGAAGACAATAAAAGAAGTGTAATGATTGTCCTAATTAACAATGAAAAGACAGAAATAGAAGAATGAGGAGAAGAAAGAATAAGAAAAAATGCACATGAAATGAAAGGTTAATACCTGCTCCACACAAATACTACACAAAGTCAGGGACACGATACATGTTCTCCACATATAAAGACTCTTCAACCGTTTAATGCTTCGGATGTATTCACGTTAGGTTTGTGAATAAGTTGATTTAGGGTGGTCTTAGTTGGATATAACGAGTAGGTGAGAAGATGCTAGGGTGAAGGACCCAACACCTCACAAATAGGTTAGATACTTTTCAGACTAGTCCACTCCATACATTTAGCATTTGTTCCTTGCAATATATGGGATGTTTGATCGCAACACTCCTCCTCACATATGATGAGCGAACCCATTATTTTTGAGTGTTTTTGAGGGTATACCAGTTAGGTCGAGTCAAAACGACCATTCTATAGGTGTCCACTGGTATCCTAGGTGTAACGAGTCACACGCATCATACATACCTCGAGATTTTACCCGTTTATACTCAAATTTATGTGACTACATTAACTCTGAATTGTATTGTTGGTTAACTTCGTGTGAGTATACTATTCTTAATTGCTATATAACAATGAAACTTGCATGAATGACTTACTTCGGAGTTGTGTGCATTGTATATGATGAGTTTGTATGAAATTTGGTTATATTCCTGTATGTGAAACGGTATGGTTGCATGTGCATTCAACTCATGTTTGTTGGAGTTAGTGTTTGTGGATACCACCTTGGAATTCATTCACGTTATTTGCTAGAGTCTAGCAAAACGTTAGTTGGGGGGAGGGGTGTGATTACGCGCTTAAATTGCGTAATTAGGTGTTTTAATTCATGCATTGAGACATATTTTTTTAATTAAATACCTAATTACTCTCAATAATTTAACATTGTGTCCTATTCATAATATTTGGGTTTTATTGAGTATTTTATGAATTTTTGGTATTTTTTATCATAGGACAATTAATGGAAGCTAAAACTAATGCTACTTCGTAATCTGTGCATAATTTTCTCGTTCGAGCTCCGATTGAGATGATTCAAAATTTTGTGGGAAGCCGAGAAAATTATCTACAACTTTTGTGTTTTAAGATTCAAGAGATACGTGCTCTAGAATGGTCAAAATTGCCCTTATTTACTGAGAAACAAAAAGAAGAAAATGAAGAAACAAGAAGAACAAAAAAAATATAATAATAATAATAATAATAATAATAATAATAATAATAATAATAATAATAATAATAATAATAATAATAATAATAATAATGCCATTGATTTGACTCGGCCATGCAGCTAGGTTCGGAACCTTAACCGTGCGTTAGGGCTACCCCTCTCTCACGTATATAATCTCTTTTCTTTCCCACACACAGGGGGCCCACCACTCTCCCCCTTCCCTTCCTTCTCTACTCTCCCTTCCTCTTTACAACCCGTCTTCTCGCTTTCCTCCTCTCTCCTTCCCTCTTTCTCCTCTCTTTTTTCTCTCACTCTCGACTCTCTCTTCCTTTCTCTTCTTCCTCTTCTCTCATCTTTTCTCTCCTTGCTGTTACCTGCTCAAGCTCCCACAACCCCTGCTTCCTCATTGCAACCCAAGCTTCTCCTACTACAGAGCTGCTGCAGCTGCCCAATAACAACATCACCCGAAGTCCCTTCTCTCCCTCTTCCTTCCCTTTTTCCCTTCCTCCCAAGCCACTGCCACCCTTGCTCCACGGTGCTATCAGAGAAGACCCCTACTGTTGCTGGAAGCCATCTCCATCCCTGCTATTTCCTTGCCACCACTGAGATCTATTGCTGAAGGTCCCAAGGTGCTTTGTTGCTGAGGAGACCTCCCTGTGTACTGCTCCTTTGCTGCGGCTACAACTCCTCATGGCCAGCCATCAACTGCTCTCTCTTTATCTCTCTTTATTTATTTATTTTTTTCTTTTCTGTTTCCTTTATTTTTATTTTTTTTGTGTTCTTGCTTTTAAATATTGAATACTTGTTATTTTTTTAGTAGACTTTTAAGTAGAGTTTTAAATTTTTGCATCTTGTTGGGTTGTCATTATTAAGGTTTATTTACTTTTTTTTATCTAATATTATTGTTAGAGCTAATTGTTTTTTGGTTTATTTTTTTTTTTATTAAAGTTCGGTTTGTTTTCTTAAAAAAAAAAGAAAAAGAAAAGAAATCTTCTTTAAAAATTAAATTTTATTGGGTTTTAATTATTTCAATTTCAGTTTAAGTATAGTCTAAATGTTTATCGTGTTTCCGCTTATTGATTAGTTG
Source organism: Malania oleifera (assembly GCF_029873635.1). Classification (NCBI taxonomy): domain Eukaryota; kingdom Viridiplantae; phylum Streptophyta; class Magnoliopsida; order Santalales; family Ximeniaceae; genus Malania; species Malania oleifera. The sequence continues at coordinate 73,636,854 of NC_080429.1, read as the reverse complement.
TTAAAAAGTTAAATAGGATTTTCGTTCTGAATTACGTTAAAATTTAGTTTTTGTTCGAGTTTGTGTTTGATTGAGTTTTTTTTTTCATTGCATGCTTAAGCTAAGTACGAAAGTCACTGTCTTTAGTTTTTTTTCCGAAGTTTCAATGCGTGTTTCAGTTCTTGTCTGGTTATTAAACGTAGGATTTCCGTTTCTCATTGTTGAATTTAATGTGTATTAGGATTTAGAATTTAAATTGCGTGTTCTTTTAATTCATCAAAAAGAAGATCCCAAACATCCCAGAATACCCGATTCTGAACTGTGTTTAGGGCTCTTTTGTTTCTTATTTTCTGATTGGAATTACATAAAATTTGGAATTAAACTGCATTCCCTAAGGAGACGATCTGACCCTTGAGCTAAATATTAAACGACAGAACTCCTATACTTGGGATAGCTTCTGAACTGCTCATTTTTCGAGTGAGTCAATGGGAAACTTTGCATTTCAAAAACAATTTCCTTGAGATATAAAATTCTTTTTCAACCACTTTCCAAATCCTCCAATCAATTAATTTAAAAAAAAAAAAAACTCATTTTCAATATCCAAATAGTAAAATCTACATAATAAAAACTGTGGAAGTTATGCAAAGGAATAACCCTCAAAACAAGGATACACCAAAAACGAGCCCTTGCAATCTTTATGCAAAAATTGTTAAGCTTATTGCAACTGGGCTCTGATACCAATTGAGAGTTATGGTGTGATCCCAAGATGGGGTGAATTGGGATTTAAAAATATTATGCTAATTTAAACTTTATCGATTCACCACATTAAATATCATTTAAAAATTAAAGCGTGTATGAAAAATAAGAACGACAATAAATAAATATTCATATACATGCGGAAATTAAAGTACGGAATTTAAATGAGAGAGACAGAGAGAGAGAGAGATACACACACACACACACACACACACACACAAAAGATTTATTATCAAGCTTCGGCCAATCATGCCTACGTCCCTGCCTCAAACCAAACCAGTTTAGAGGATTCCACAACCTTTACTCACTTACAGGGTGGAGTAACACCGTTAAAACCTCTCCCTATGGGGCGAGGTAAACCCTAGCTCAAATTTTAGGATTGAGCCATAACCTACAATTACACCTTACAAGACAGTGCTCCTAGTTCTCCTAACCGAGTCTGAACTAATCCGGTGGATGTTACAGGCCAGTGCAATCCTCTTCTGACCACACGCCGAGAATACAATAATAATAAAAATTTACGTACAAAGAGAATGTTTCTGAGATAAGCAGAGATGTACACAATGAAAGCTCTAGTATGTACTCTCAAATGATTTAAAAATGAAGTTCAATAGAGTTATGATTTTTCTCTCAAAAATAATTTTCAATAAAATGTGAGAGTATGGAAAATGATTTCTTTTTTAAAATGACATTTTAAACACTTTCAAAGACTAAAAGAATTCCAAGAAAAATATATTGAATTGAATATGTGCTCTAGCCTTTTCTCAAGAAGGAATCAAGCAAAATGTATATCAATTAATACATACTCAAGACTTACTTGAATACCCCAAAGAATTTCTCCAAAAGAATATTTTTTAAATAAAAGAATAGGAGAAACAAGGGATTTCTTTCCCAAATGATTGACCTTCAAAAATAAGGCTTTCAAGCTATATATATATATGAATGATGATATAAGCTTGAGCTTTTTCAAATAAAACCCTAATAATATTTCTCTCCGAAAAGATATTCAAAAAGAGCAGGAGAAATATAAACTTTGATTTTCAAAATAATAAGGAGGCTTTCAAGCTATATATTACGAAAGTGAATATAAGTTTGCCCTCCAATAAACCCTTAAAAGTGTTTCCCCTAAAAATATTTTTTTCAAATAAAAGGAGTATGAGAGAAATTTAAACTTGGAAAATTATACAAAGGCTATCAAGCAATATATATATAAACTTGAATATATATGCTCAGGCCTTTTTAAAACAAACCCCCCCAAAATATTTTTCTCCAAAAAGATTTTCAAATGAAGAGTAGAGGAAAAACTTTAGTCTTTGGAAAACATGAAAATAAAAGGGCTATTAAGCATAATATATATATATATGAAAGATAATATATGCTTAAGCCTTTTAAAACAAAATTACCTCCAGAAAAAAGAAGCCTTTGAAGTAAGAATATATGAGTTGATATGTGCTCCAAGCTTTCTTCAATAACCCACAAGATTTTCTCCCAAGAAGAATTTTCAAAATGAAATAGTAGGAGAAATATGAAATTTAAAGCACAAAGGGGTATAAAAAATGAGGGAGAAACAAATAATAAGCAAGTATACTCTCAAGGGGTTTTTCTCACCTTTTACAAGTGCTTGGGGTTGATATTTATAGGCTAAAACCAAAACTAGCCGTTTTATGTCCGTTGGGGGAAGATATAATATAATATTTTAAAAAATTAGTCGTTTTTGCCCATTAGGGCGCTTTTTACGTGAACACCCTTCAGGTTTTTGGACGTAACGTTTACTACAAAACTCCAAATAGGACGTTCTTGGTATTGACAAAAATCTAAGAGAAATCTCCAAAACTTTTATCTTGTACACTTTTTAAGATAAGAAGTTATGGATTTAGAAAAATGCCCATCAATGAGATGGAAGAAACATGAAGGGAATTTTTCTGCTACGTACACCTTTCAGTGTTTTTGCCATAACCTTTTCTATAAAACTCAAAATTGGACATTCTTAGTATCAAAAGAAATCTAAAGAAAACCCCACAATGTTCATGTTGAATATTTGTTAAGATATAAAGTTATGGATTGATAAAAATGCTCATTTCTACTATTCGGTCGGCTGGCCGGTCAACTGGCTTCTTTGTAAAAATTAGTTTTTGCCTTCTTTTAACTTCAAAACCATTTTAAAACATTTGTATAAGTTATGAATTTTATGAAAAAGGTTTTTCATGTTACTTGGAGGTCCTATGGTCAATCTAAGATAATTGTTTAAGCTTCAAATAAAATCATATGATATGCATGCACATTCAAACCATGCAGTATGCCAGGATCTTTTCATTTAGGTGCTCTTATGTCTTCCATAAGGCATCCGTCATTCGTGCTTCCAGAAACATAAACATGTTATGAGATGCTATGGTTTGTGTTAGCTTTACCGTGATCCCAAGAGGGGGGTGAATTGGCATTTTTAAAATTTAATCCCCAGGTAAATATTCTAACACCAGTATATTCACAACCCTATGGTCAATCTAGTGCAAGTAATGTAAATGTATACTGGAAAGTAAATAAGGCAATTTAATCAAACACACATGCACCATAAAATAGTAAAGTAAAGGTGACATGCAGACATGTTATCGAGGTTCGGCCAATTGCCTACGTTCCTGCCTTGGCTAACAAGCACAAGGATTACCACTATAATTGCTCACTTAAATGAGTGGAGTGGCACCTAGACAAACCAGGTCAATTGGCACAGGGCCAACCTCAACCTTTACAACCAATTCTTATCGGGCTGGATTACCACCACCTCAAGCCACGCCTAGAAACACTCAAATTTTACAATAAAAAAATATCGGTACAGTAATTGTGCTTTCGTGTAAAGAAGATATGTACCCAAATGTGCTCAGTCACATACTCCACAAAATGATTTAATATGTAAGCTCAGTGTGGTCTAAAATTTCAACTCTCCAATATATTTGCTATCAATGTAATGAGTGCGTGAGAGTGTCAACAAGCAATCTTTGTATCACAAGATATTCAATCAACGTGTCCACACAAAGATATCAAGAAAGTCTCAAAAATATCAATCAGTACTATATCTCAATCACGTAAATGTCAATAATGTATATGCTTGGTTTGCAAAAGCTATTTAATCTTTGTATTCAGAAAAATGATACGTAAGTCAATGAATATTGTAACAAAGATAAATATCACATAAATAAATATCTTTTCAAAAATATGCCAAAATAAATTACCCAAGATATTTGAGAATTTTTTTGAAAAAGTTTTTGCAGCCCAAAAACAAATACAAACTTCCTAAGATATTGTAACGAATATGCAATACTCAAAAGTTTAATACAAGTCTTCTTAGGAGAGACTTATTAATCAAGTCCCCTAAGAACACTTAGGTTTAACTCTCTATAAAATCGAATCAATCAACCAAGGATGGGAGAGCAAACCTATCAAAACAAACACTCAATCAACTTATAGAGAGTTTAAGCACTAGCAGAGGGTAAGTATGGTGAATGGAGTATTAAAAGTGAGTAGTAGGATTTTTGAAAATGAGAGAGAATTTCTTAATCGGGTTTTCTAATCAAGTTGTTAATCATCCCAAATGAAGGGGTATAAATAGACTCCCCTTGAATTATAATCGTTAGGGACAAGGTTGGAATTTTTAGAAAAGATTTAATGATTTTTAAATTATTTTAAACATGTTTAATCGAGTTAACAGCGGTAAAAAATAGTTCCAACCCGAGAGCACCGGTCGACCAGGATGTGGGTTCGGTCGACCGAAGTTCTTGTGGCTCGGTCGACCGGGCCAAAAATGAACTGGTCTCTCAGTCGACCGGACAAGTATGTCTGAGGCAATTTTTCCAATTTTGTGAGGTTCGGTCGACCAAGGTCATTTTGAACTAAACTAGTTGGTCGACCGGATCGTTGGACTTCCACACATGGGAACTTGATCTACCAGGTTGGTGCAATACAAAAAATGCTTGGTCGACCAGGAAGTCAAAATGTTGACTTCAGGGAGGTTTGGTCAACTGGGGTCAAATGAACTGTCATAGCTCGGTCAACCGAGTTGTGGTTAACCGATTGATCCAGACCGGGGGCAGAATGAACTGCATAAGTCGATTGACCGAAGGTGCACATTTTGTGCATTTCAGTCCTGTTTCTTTCCACAATCACCCTATTCAAGTGCCTAACACAAGTGCAATAGTGAGTGTCCTAGGGTCTTTTCTAGGTCCAGTTTTAGTTATGATTCATATTGAGCTTACTTATTAGACCATGCATGCGATGTGTGTGATTATTACAAGAAAAAACCCTAATTACTATTACAAACCATTTACATAAATGAATTATATATTACAACATAAAGTGATTGGGTCTTGACTCTTCACTTTCTCTATGTGCATCTTGATCTGACAATTTAAGTTTCTGCACATAATCTCAAACACCCATTAGATATAATGAGTATTTGTCATAATCAAAATCAGGGCGTGACCTATAAGGTCAACAATTTGTCATAATGAAAATAGGGATCAGACTCAAAAGGTTAACATAGGATACAAACGTTGCATATAACCAAATGAAGAATGTCCCAACCGGCGATGTAAAAGCCATCGTAGCAGAGTTGAGCCTACAAAGAGGTGCAGAGATGTCAGAGCATAGAAAGAGACCCATGTCTCCCACTTCCCATGCAGATGCCAGACATGTTTTATGGAGGGGAGACAGAGATACTGTGGGCCAGAGGTCAGATAGGGCTGATCGAGACTATTGGGAAAATTCATCACGCCCCCAATGTGCTAGATGTAATCAGAGGTATTGGGGAGAATGCCGAGGTGGGATTATTATGTGCTATAGGTGCGAAAAATATAGCCATATAGTGCGAGATTGTCGTGGGCCGCCGAACAACGTACCCGCTCTTTATCAGAATCAGAGGAATAATCCGGTGCCTTGTGGCGGCCCAGCGCGTGTCTACACACTTATTCCGATTGAGGCAGACAATGCTAAAACGCAGGTAACATTTTTATGAATTGAGTTAAGCAATAATGTTATTTAAAATTGAGATAACGTAGTTATTCGTATATACGGAGTATGATGAAATTTTGGTATAAGGTTAGTTAGGTAATACCATAGTTATGTCAAATGATTGATTAATGAATTTCGAGGATGAAATTTCTATAAGAGGGGAAGATTGTAGAGACCCGAACCTAGAAAATAAAATAAAAATAAATAAAATAAATAAAAATAAATAAAGGAAAGGAAAAATAAGAAAAAGAAGGAAGAGGTTTGGCCAGGACCAAACCGTCAACGATTTTCTTGCAAGGCAAACTACTGAGAGCCTTTAAGTGCCAAACCATCGACGGTTTCATCAAGCACACAGAAAAATCGTCGATGGTTTTATGTGGGGCTGAGAACCTATAAATAGGTTTAAGTTCATTTTTTTTAGAAAATTAGGTTTCCTTTCTCTCTCTAAGAAGCTAGGGTTTTAGATTTTTGGCTCTCTCCTTCGTGTCTCCCTCTCCTAAGCCTCCTAGATCATCTCTCTCACCTCTCTTGGGTTGCCGGATCAGTTTCAGCGGCGGTTTCATAAAGCTAGAATTTTCATCTCTAGATTGTTTCTGGCATATTTTCAGGAGCAGGTAAGGGGAATAAGTTATACCAGCTTTTTATTAAGTTTGAACCGGTTAAATTCGAGTATATGAGTCTGTATATATATGATTTTCTAAACAGATTAGGCATTTGAAAATGATGGTTTTTTATTGTAATTCATATTTGAGGTTCGAGTATATGAGTCTGTATATATATATATATATGATTTTCTAAACAGATTAGGCATTTGAAAATGATGGTTTTTTATTGTAATTCATATTTGAGGAAAAACCAATGTGGGTGGGGTATATTAATTATTTACAGTATATAATAGTATGATTGACACTCAAACAGTGTGGCCTGAGAATAACTTTTCATAATAAACTAGTTGTAATTTTTGTGGTAAATGATTTAATATGTTTGGGTGATTTGTTTTGCATGGTTATTCGTGTATTTCACAATATAACGTTGGCAGACTTGACGAGTTTGTTATATTGCCCGGGATATAAATCACGATATAACATTGGTAAGCCTAAAGAGTTCGCTACATTGTTATTTATATAAATAGGGGTAAAACGTTGGCAGGCCTGAGGAGTTCGTTTTACTAATTTACTATGGATAGGTCACGGTGAAAGGGGTATCGGTTAATGGCGGTTATGAAGTACTGGTGTAGTATCCTGCATGGATGTGAAACTTGTGTGTTATCCTGTGTGGGTGTGCTATGGTGTATGTGTATGCTGATTCTATGGTATGATCGATGTTGAATGTTTGTGAGTACATGTATGTGAATAAAACCTTGCATTAATGTTTATGGCGAAGTAAAACTCTCCACCCGAGGGCTTGTTAAGTAAGGTGAGTGCTCTGATAAGTAATAGTTGTAGTCTCACCCAAATTAAAAAGGGCAAAGTTACAAACAGTATCAGAGCAAAGAGAAGTTACATGTATGGGCGTGTAAACACCCTAATCCTTGGGAACTCTCACTTATAAATAATTATGTATGTGTGAGTACAGTCTGCCTGTGTCTTGTTAGTTGTTGTTGATTGAAAAATGAGTATATTTTGTATACACTAAAACTCATCTGCCACACACTGTTATAATTTATTCCATCCTTACTGAGAAGTGTCCCACTCCGACGATTCATTAACTTTTTAGGTCCTTCAGGTGATCGAGCTTAGCAAGCTCTAGGGCAGGGTTAGTTTTTGTAACTATGAGTAGTTGTAGGAACTAAAATATGTAAAGTTATGTTTTTATATTTCCCTAGTGATGTAATATGGAGATGTGGATATACAGTTTTGGGTTGTATAGTATAGTACCCTGGTATTTTAATTGAGGTAGTTTAATAATTTTTCGTTGCGTGAATGGTATTTATGGTATCAGAGATAGATGAATGGAACACATAAAACCCCCGGGCCCCACTTGGCAGGTTCTGGGCATTACAAAGTGGTATCATAGCTTTAGGTTGTTAGGTTCTGTAGACTCTAGAGCGGATTAATACCAGAGTATAGGTTCAAGTTAGGATGAGGATATGAATGGGTAGATTAAGATACTGTTAGGAATTTAGAGTTTTGTTTCGTGGTCTGGAGGCAAAAAACCCTTGATGGTCTTTTGTGAATTTCTGAATCAGTCGCGAGTTTCATAAAATCATGGTAAATCCATCGACGATGATGTTTCTGAGCAGAGAGACTAGAATTTGAAATTAGAACTCGAAGGTTAGGATGGTTGATTTATGGGGATAAGCCTTTGAAAGAGAATTTTAATAATTTAAGTGTTGTGATTTGATGATTGAGGTCAATTGGGTGTTTAATGTTTAAATTGAGGATTTGAATGTTAAACGGGTTTCTTATTTTATAATTGTATCAGTTATGTTAAGATATGAAATTCTAAACTAGCCTCTATCCAATCTTCAGGATGGATCCCAGAGGTAAAGACGTGAACGCTGGAGGGGATAATGATGTAGGGTCTTCCAACGGGAATGGGATTGAAACCTCTAGATTGCTGCAAGGTTTAGCTCAGCAAGTTAGGGAAGAGATTAGGTGAGACCTAGAGAGATTGAACTGCCCACCTGTGAACCAGATCTGTTCGATTGAGCAATTTACTCGCCTGAAACCCTCTGCTTTTGTGGGTGGTACTAACCCAATCATGGCTGAGACTTGGGTGCAAGAGATGGAGAAGATACTGACAGTGCTGAGTTGCACTAAGGAGTAGAAGGTTCTCTTTGCCACCTTCAAGCAGACAGGAGAGGCCGAGCGATGGTGGCTAGTGGTGAAGCTACTAGAAGAGCAGCGGATGATACCCACAGTTATGAAGTACAACAGACCCAATCCTAGGTAAAATCCTTGATACTTCATTTTTCCAATCTGATTTCCCACAAATAATTTCCTTATTCGAAGCCCTAGGATGGAAAATTTTCATTCTCTATCAAGCTAAGCGATACTTCCCAAACCTTGTTAAAATTTTTTACGCAAATCTTGTCAAGGAAGAAAACGGACTTTCTACCAAAGTGATGGGAAAATATATCCCTCTCACTCCTGAATCCCTTGCAAAAAATTTTAAATCACCAATGGAGATTTTGAATGTCCTACTTTTTGTACTTCTTGGATTCTAGAACAGGACTTCACTCCAGAAGAATTCCTTCCTTTAATATTAGATACCAAGCCCGTTTCTTTTGACAATCCTCTGCTATATAAACATTTGAATCTTCAAGCTCAAATTTTGCAAAAAATCATCACATATAATATACTCCCTCAAGCTGGATCCCATGCATATATCTCTATGTCGACTGCTTTGTCCTTTGGTGCTTGCTCAAGGACAAGAAACTAGACTTACCGAGTCTTATGCTTAAATGGGTGATATTGCGTGTAGAGGCACAATGAGTTACCCTTCCCTATGGAGGAATCCTAAATATGCTTTTTGCAAAACTCCAAATATCCTTCTCTTCTGATTTCTTTTTCAAACGCACCCATTATGACATTTTCAATCCCACAACTCTCAAATTAATGGGGTATGAAAAGTATGAGGATGGATGGATTCTAAAGGGAAGTGGAGGTCAAGTACGTCAACCTCCTGTTACCGTTCCTCCTAAATGGTTTAATCGATTATACCAGAAATTCACCAACTTCAGCCAAAACATGCAAACAGGGCTCCAATCCCTTCAAACCAACTTTTCTTCTCTTCAAGCTAATTACTCCTCACTTGATGACCATTTGAGTCGCATCGAGAAACACTTAGCCAGTTCCTCTCGTACCACTGATCCTATGGATGTCAGTTCCACTCCTGCTAGTGATGATGGAAGTAATGATGAGGACTCCAAAAATGGAGATGATGATGATAAAGAAGATATAGAAGAAGAGCATGGTTTTGAAGCAGAAGACGACGATGACTTAGAAGAAAAAGAAGGGAATGCCGCCGAAGAAGAACATCATTATGATGATGAAAACTGATGTTGTTTCTTAAAAATTTGAAATTTGTAACTTTTCAATTATATTTTGGCACGTTGTATGACAAAACACTTAGCTTGGTTGCTTTTCTTATTTCTTATGACTTGTTTCTTTCCTCTTGTTTTTGAATAATGTCCAAAGGGGGAGAGATTGAGAAAAGCAAAGATGTTATATTTATGATGAGTATGGAATATTTATGATGTGTATGCAATATTTATGATGTGTATGGAGACATTATATTTATAATGTGTATGGAATATTTATGATGTGTATGCAATATTTATGATGAACATGTTGAACAATGATGAGCCTTATTTGAATTGGAGCATATTGTTATCTTTGAATTTGAGCATATTGAACATTTCCACATGTTATACATATTTGATGTCACATGTTAAAGAATGCTTATAGTAAGGGGGAGTTTGTTTTATCCTCATCTTTGCTCCTCGTTTGTTATCATCAAAAAGGGGGAGATTGTTGGCCTAACTAGGCTTTTCAATCTTGTTTTGATGATAACAAATGAAGATGTTTTAAGATGTGTTGTTGAGTAACTTTATTTCAGGATTACATAACTCTACACTCATGTTTGTCATGGAAGCAAGACTGGAAATCAAAGCCAAATCAAGTGAAAGCTTCTCTGAGTATTGAAGCAATAAAAGACAAATGAAAAAGCTTAAAGGCTAAGTGGGACTCGAAGTCAAGATGAACATCAAGAGACTTGAAGACGTAGTACTTAAGAAGTCATATTCAGTAAAGTCGTTTGTAAGTACTTGAAATCAAATATAATTTAGAAATATGAAGCTCATTAGGGTGTAAAGACTTAGAGACTAGTTTTTGAAAACTCTAGAAAATGATTTTGTAAAGTTACATTTAAGTCTTTTAAATTAGAAGGGTTTACAAATCAAAATTGGAATTTTTTGGAAAAAGAATGGACTGGTCAGCCGACTGACCAAAATACCCTGGAATGGCTTAGCCGATTGACACAAGCAATATGTTGAAAACTTGCCTAGCCGACTAACCATTATGAACTAGGATTAGTCAGTTGATTGACAAGAATGCAAAAGTTAAATAAACTGCCCAGCTGATTGACCAAGTGAACTAGCCTTACTTAACCGACTGACAATGTCCAGCCGACTGACACTTTTTGAACGTGGTTCAGTCAGCTGACTGATAATTTACTGAGTTTAATTTCTGGTAGAAAGAAGGGTTTTAGCCTCCTGTCTAGCCGACTGACCCTATGAAATATACTACCCAGTCGTCTATCCAACCAACTAACTCCACGGGATTTCAAATTTTTAAACTTCAACAGGAAAATTTTAAAAATTAGTCTTTCAATTATGAACGTTATAAAAACTTGATGGACACTCCAAGTAACTTGGGGAACAAGGAAACTAATCCTAAAATGCTTATAAATACTCCCTTAATCTCAAGAATTTAATTACCAAGTAATGACACAGCACTCTTGCATTCAAGCTTTCAATCTCTCTCAAAGTTTTCTATTGCTCACACTCCATCTGGGAGATAACTTTTGAAATTGCTGCTGAATCATCAACCTACGGTTCTAACACTGAGTTTTCTCAATCACTTAACGAACCCTTGGTGATCTCTATGCTTGAGCTTCATACCTTTTTATTATTATTTGATTGAAGTATATTCTGTGCTCTAACTTGTACAACTCTGCTCTATTTTGAGAGTTTCATTGTACTCAAATTCTTGTAGCATTCTCGTTGTATTTTGACAATTCAAAACTGATTTGGATCGTTGTACCAAGCGTGGGTTGATCGCTTGGAGAGGTTTCTCTTCCTAAAAAAGAGGGAATATTTTAAAAGGCTTGCTCCGCTCGGAAAGGAGCATACATAGTGGAATCCTTTGGTGGAATTGACCAAAGGCGAGGACGTAGGGATAAGCCGAACCTCGTAAAACTTGGTGTTCTTCTCATCCCTACTTTTTTTATTTTATGCACTATATATATTCTTGTGTATGCTAAGTGCAGATTGCAGGGTTTAAAAACAAAATTCAAAGAAGACTCTTGATTTTAGAAAGTACGTTTCAATTAACCGTTTGCGAAAACCCACAAGGGAGTACGTTGGTTAATTTGCAGAAATGTTAATTAAAAGAAATGCAATAAAATTCAATCCAAAGCATGGCTTGCAAATAAATACAAGGTTGCTACCAAAAGTTGAAAGCATCAAATTCTTGAATGATTAATTGATTTTCATATTATGGTTGATTGGGTTGTTTTTAACTTTCAGTACTTTGTGGTGTGATTTGGTTGTGATCATAAATTGATTGATTTACTTACATTCTTGTTGTTGCATTAAAACAAGTAAGAAGTTGAAAAGAATTTAAATTTTTTAATTAACCCAATTCATCCTCCTCTTGGGAACACTATTCTAATTTCAATTGGTATCCAAGCTTAGTTATAGTAAATCTTAACAAGAAGCTATATAAAGATCAAAATGCACACATAAGAATAGCTCCCTTCGGAGAGGGTCAATCCTCAACCTGACCACCAATCTCAGTGTGTTCAGGTTCGGTCAACCAAACACATGAAATTTGTACATTTGATTTCTAACCTTCTTTTGAAGTTACCCCTACTCATATGGATATTACATCTAGGATATATTGGGGGGGGGGGGGGGGTTTAATGCAATATATTGGGACCTATGGTCAGACTAAGGTCTTTGAGCTTTTTAATTTGTCCCAAAAATCCGGCATTGGTCGACATCCTTATGGTCCATCTATGGTCTTGCGCTTATAATCCCTGCATGCATGATATGCATTAATTATTACAGACTGATAGATTATTATTACAGACCTGAATTAAAATAAATATATATATAAATACAACTTAAAATAAGCAAAGGCTTCATGCTCTGCTCCTCGGCAATTCCATGGATTTTGCCGAAAGAATGGTTCTTTTAAGTGCTTCTCGTCATCCATTTCTCATCCGTCATCCGTGCTTAGAAAAGTAAACATGTTCAAATATTCAAAGCACACAGATAAGATACTGTGGTTTGTCATAATCAAAATAGGGATGTGACCAAAAAGTCAACAATCTCCCCTTTTTTGATGATGACAAACACAGGAGCAAAATGTGGGTTCGCCTGACAAGGCTCCTCCTAATAATATGCATAAATACAAAAATATATTCAATAAAGTTCAAATTACTCGTATGAAGACTTCAGAATGATTCAAGTTTTTCATTTAAGTACAACTATCTTTTCAAATTGAATAACAGAAGGTCAGGGAGAAAGGACAAATTTTGCTCTTATAACACCTCTCCCCCTTTTGTCATTAGAAAAAGGGCATGAAAAAAATGTAATTGTTTTTTGAAAAATATGGTAATTGAGTACACAAAGACAATATAACTGGTCGTTACAGGATTTAAATGACATGAAAGACATAGTCAAACCAGAATTATCCACAAACAATTTCAGTTCAAATATTTCATAAGACCCGTGAAAGATTTTAGTTCAAAGCACATAACATATGATAGCAAATAGAAGGTTTGAGCATAAAAATGGTCTAACTAGTTCGCTTGCATTTTCATGTGAAGTTATCAACCTAGTTATGCAATTTAAAATCATATAGTATACAATAATAATAAGGCAGGAGATAAAGGAATTTTTTATTTGAAAGAAATTCTTGCCAAAAGTACATGTAAATATATATATATATATATATATATATATATATATATATATATATATGTGTGTGTGTGTGTGTGTGTGTGTGTGTGTGTGTGTGTATAACTATATATCCCCCTTTGATGTTTGCAAAAAGGTACTGGGGGTGCTTGCTGAAAAAGAAACTTTAATTTAAAACCCATACAAGAAAATTTTTTCTAGTGAATATTTAAGCATAAAACATCTCATGACCAGAAAAATACAACCATATGAAACTTAAGGATATATTCGAAGATAAAAACAAGATCATATGGCAAAGGAAACACAGAACTTGTGGCAAAGTAGTGTAATTTCAATAAAGCATTACAATTAAGCACATGCCACAGTAATTTCAAAGCACATCTAAGCTTAAAATACTGGTGAGCATAACATGATAGACTTTTTAATTTTAGATGCTCCCCCTATCAATTTGAATTCTAGATTAGATGCAACAAACTGCTTATACTAGATAGAGAATTATTTCATTATGCCTAATAGTATAAGCCATCATTTTGAAATTTTTAAACCAACCATACTGATTATTAATCAACTATATTTATCCTTATTAGTATAGTTGTCCCTATAGACCATAGATGCATCAAAGAATATATATTGAGGCATGCAATGTAGTTCATGAACCAATAACATTCCATATCATATCGCAAAGCATTAAGCATGGGATATAATGTTCAGGGTTTTCTAAAGAGCCCCAATATTCAAGAAGCATAACATGATGCATATGAGGCGATTATGCTCTTTTCTTGGGATGGAGCTGAGCTCCTCACAATACTTGATGATTATGTAAGGATGAAATTCAAAATTTTCAGTTTTCATTCATCATTTCAAAAATATTTAACATTTATTTTGTCATAATCATCTTTGTACAAGGTTTTACTTTTGGAAAAAATCCTGTCGAAATTTCGGTAGCATGCCATCTGTAAATTAGACATTTTCCCATAAAACCTGTACCTAATAGGTTTAAACAAACAATTTATAATTTAGTTTCAAGGCACACAAGAACCTATATCCACTACTAGCATGTAGTTCACATCCACTTCGTCCGTCATGCAGGAGGCATTCTAGACTATGCATGCAATTAGATAGCTCAATCAACAATACATATAAAATATATACCATCCATTAAGATAACATGAACAATAAATAACAATGGATAGTTATGAGTTCAGTGCAGTTCTCATAAAGGCGTATGGGTAGAATAGAATCATAAGAGCATTAAATTTACAGCCATGAAGATATGCATCCCCTGAGTTATGTGCTAAACCACTTTATGCCTTTTCTTAATTTTATAATTCCATTAGCCAAGTTTTTTAAGATTTTCAATGGTTTAATCTTAGCGTTGATTTCTTTAGGCTTATCGAACCAAAAAATCACAATGAATATTCGTTAAGGTAATAAGCCTATGTCTATCTCTTTTCTTATGATTTCAATACATGTGAGAGGCACAAGTTCAGAATGGCTTTCGATTTATACTACTCGTGTATAGGTTACCTTTGAAATATGATTCTTCATCTAAATTGAAACCTAAGCAATTATCTTAGCCATTGAACACAATTCTAAGGATATGAAGCTCTAACTGATTTAATTTAAAGTTTGAGAGCTTGAGAAAGAAGTTAAGGATAAATACTCTTAACAATTAAATTTCTATTAAGTTCAGAAGAGTGTTTTAGAAGTACCACAACATTTTTCAAAATATTTTCGTGCCAGTTAATGTGTCCACACCTTTTTGGAAAAGAGCAGCTAGGAGTATATGATTATATTTGATTGTAGCTCTTTGGTGATTGGAAGGTATCCTTTAGATATGATCACGAATTGTGGCAAGGATACAATCTAATGGATAAGTAAAATCTCTACCTGATGTGATCATGGTATGGTAAAGATTTCTTGTGGATGAGATGAACCAAAATTGGAGGATTCATAATTTAAATTCAAAGGGAAACTTTTATGATATCTAGACGAAGATTTGATTCTCTTAGTGGATGCCCCTAATTTGGTTATGAAGGATGTCTTCTTAATAAGCACTTAGTGGAATGGACATCATCAGTGCTTATACCTAGAGTGATGACTAGATTTTGATTAATGAGTTTAGGAAAAAGAGATGTGTATGAATGGATTCCTTAAAGCTCAAGCTTTTTCCAAGGACAAAGAATATACTTAACCTTAGATTTTCATTTTTAAGCACGGATTAAGCATTAAAAATTATTTACTAGGTAAAATTACCTTTGTCCGTTTGGAAGTGGATTTTATTCAACTTAAGCAAGCAACAACCAATATTTTCATATTATGACCAATTTAAATTTTCACATTGACTTGAGTCTTTAAGTATCTTAGTATAGTAGAATAGTGTATAGTGAGTGCTTATACTAAGATTTAACATTTTAAGCACACACCACTTCCCGAGCCTTTAGTCATCACAACCCTTAAATCTATGAACTAACGAATGATTAATCATTTTATTTGATTCCAATTGGAATTAGTTCTTCCTTTGGTCCTACAGGTTTGCTTTCATGATAAGCCATATCATTATTTTATCCAAGCCACGGGCATCTCCAGATGAATAATTATGTTTAGTGTGCCCCTTTCTTTTGTAGTGTAAGCAAGTTATGTATGTGCGTGACAAAGTATGCTTTCTGATTTTATTTTTGCACGAAGAAGCATGATTGTGGGATTTATAATATGAACCCTTTTTGAAAAATTTATTTCTTTTGAATCTTAAGGGTTTATTATGATTATTCTTTCCATATTCTACTTTGGGTGAAACTCTAGAATAATCACTTACTTCTTTCCTTAAGCAGATAATTTTTAATATCTTTTCAATCTTTTTCTTTACTAAGGGGGCATGCTATTTTCTTAGATCTTTTAATTGTTTTGCAAACTTTTTATTTTCATTTTTCAAAAATATTCCTTGTTTAGACATCCTAACTAGAACCTTATGTATTTTCAATGAAGCATTTTCTAGTTCTTCATACACATGCATGTTTTCATTATTGAATTCAACACATGATTCATCGCAAAATTTAATACAATCATTGTTACTAGAATCAGTGCATGCTTTATAATCAGCCAGTATATCACAAGTTTTAGCAGATGATTCATCACAAGTTATATCACAAAATTCTTCACGAGAATCATCGCATGCATTAAAAACAGAACTATCATTATATTCAATAGATAATTCAGCATAAAGTGTATCACATAATTTAGCAAATGGATCATCTATAGAGGCTGAGATAGGATCATATACCTCCTATTCTGTAAATGTACTATCCCTGTGATTTACCACTTCCAGATCATTAAAGCTTGGAGCTTTTGAAGTGGCATTACCCTTTTCTTGGGTCACTCCATATTTCCTTTCCAAGTCTACCCAGATTTCATGTGCACTTTTACAAGCCATGATCTCATGAAAAACATTAGTATCTAAAGCACAGTACAATATATCCCTGGCATTAGAATTAATCATATTAAAATTATTTTCATTTATTTGTGCACATCTTCCTTTAGTAGTCACAAACCAGACCCTTCAGTCCATAGATTTTATAAACACGCTCATTCTAATTTTCCAATAGGTGTACTTTACACCACAAAATAATGGAGGGCTCGAAGGTGACTGTCCCTTGCCGAATGGGGATACACCAATGTGAGCCATTGCGATCTTTTGTAAAAACATTTAAGTCTATGCAACGAGACTCTGATACCAATTGTTGGAATTGGTGTATTCCCAATAGGGGGGTGAATTGGGTATTTAAAAATTTATCTTCTAGGTCTAATTAACCAGCAGCAATATTACACAAGCCTAAGGTCTTTCTATATAATCATAAACCCAAACAACACATCTACAACATATAATGAATTAAACACAAAACATATATGTGCTGAAAATGAAGGTGCGGAAAATAAATTGCGGAAATATAAAGTACATGCACGATATGTTATCAGGGTTGGGCCAATATTGCCTACGTCCTTGCCTCTAGCTCACAAGCTCGAGGATTCCACTAATGCTCACTTAATGGGTGGAGCGACACCATTTACAACCAGATCAATTAACGGGGCTGACCTCAACCTACAACCGCACCTTACTAGGATGGTGCACCTAGCTTTCCTAACCGGGTCTAAGCATATCCGAGACTATTCAATAGGGCTAGTCTCCCTCTTCAGGCCCATGCCTAGAATACAACAAATGTAAAACTTTGCGTACACGAAAATAT
This sequence comes from Malania oleifera, assembly GCF_029873635.1. Lineage (NCBI taxonomy): Eukaryota > Viridiplantae > Streptophyta > Magnoliopsida > Santalales > Ximeniaceae > Malania > Malania oleifera. Next base: position 73,619,229 of record NC_080429.1, on the reverse strand, counting down.
GCTTCTACACAAGTAGATAAGTACTACAATATACTCAACCAAATAATGCACTCACATATGATAGGATATTAAGCTCAAGTGAGATTTTGTTAACCACTGTGTTAACTCTCAACACAAGATATATCAATGTGTGTATATGAGAGTGAGACTTTTGATCTTAAGCTAATATGCTTCTTGTATGAATAATCAAACAACTTCTACAACCCTAAATAAATATCACAAAAATATTTCTCAAATATAAAGCACAATAGATAATAGGGTTTTACGCTTGCTAAAAATATTTTTGTCAAAGGACAAAGCAAGCTTATGAATCTTGCAATGAGGATGCTAAATCTTAAGCCATGTAAGGGTTTTCCCCAATCAAATATTTATGAATGAAATATTATGGGAAAAACCTCAAGCAACTCTTCAAAAATCGATACACAATCAAATATGAACAATGGAGAGTTTAAGCTTATGAGAAGAATATGAAACACTACCTTCTCTCACAATAAGTAGTTAGATGAGTATAGGAGGTAGATTTTGGCAATAGATTTGAAGAGATATGGAAGTATGTATGATTTTGGCCAAAAAGATTTTAAGAGAATTTTGGCTAATCTCAAAACCCTAATCATGTTTTAATTTTGCAAATGAGGGTCTATATATAGATTTGGGAAAAATTATAGCCGTTCGGGACATGCTGGGTATTTTGGAAAAAAATTAAGTGAGTTTAATTAAAAATAACCCAGATTTACCTTGATAAAATTTGTGCAACCTGAGAAGGTCGGTAGACCATTTTTATGGCTTGGTTGACCGAGGTGCTCAATTCGGTCGACTAGGATTAATTTGAACTGGGAAGATGGTCAACCAATCAAAAATGATTCTGAACCCTCCGAGGTTCGTTAGACCAGACTAAGTTCAGTTGATCAAACTTCATATACTTCGGTCGACCAAGTCCTTTTGAACATGGATGTTTGGTTGACTAGGGCATTGGGTCTTCCCATATGTCTGTTCGGTCGACCAGGATGTTGGTATGTATTTTAGGACGGTCGACCGAAGGTTCTTAGTACGTTCAGTTTCGGTCAACCGAACACGTGAAATTTGTGCATTTGATTTCTAACCTTCTTTTGAAGTTACCTCCTACTCATATGGATATTACATCTAATATATATGAGGGCTTTTTTATGCAATATATTGGGACCTATGATCAGACTAAGGTCTTTGAGCTTTTTAATTTGTCCTAAAAATCCAGCGTCGGTCGATTGAATCCCTTGGTCCATGTACTGTCTTGAGCTTATAATCCCTACATGCATGATATGCCTTAATTATTATAGACCAATAGATTATTATTACATACCCAAATTAAAATAAATATATATAGAAATACAACTTATAATAAGAGAAGGCTTCATGCTCTGCTCCTCGAGAATTCCATGGATTTCGCCGAAAGAATGGTTCGTTTAAGTGCTTCTCGGCATCTGTTTCTCATCTGTCATCTGTGCTTAGAAAAGTAAACATGTTCAAATACTCAAAGCACACAGATGAGATACTGTGATTTGTCATAATCAAAATAGGGATGTGATCAAATAGTCAACACGGTTATTTTTTTTTTGAAATTTCTATATACATACTCCATTCTAAAGTGTAATTAGCACTTTGATTAGCCAAGATATCCTCTGAAATTATTTGTGCTATTTTTCATACTCCCATACTTAAAAGCTTATATTCATAGTCTTTCTTGCATTCTCTTTGCAAATTCACTTTAGAAAGAGTGCATAAAGATCATTTTTCTCATTTGCAAAGACATTGCAAATTGTAGATTGATTGAACTTTTATTCTTGAGAATTTTACATACTTCATTTAGAAGCTTACATTCTCATTTGGTTGTTCATATTTGATAAGTTGATTTTCAAGAGAGTAAACTTGAGTTCTTCCCTTATCATTTGACTCATAAATATTTCTTGGGAAGACTCTCCTTGGCTAGTGAACCTTTGCTTACTTATTGCAAGATTCAAAGGCTTGCATTGTGCTTTGATTTGAAAAATACTTTTGGCAAGCTAAACCCAAATATCTTGTTCACTTCATATTTGAAAAATATGTTTTATTGTTTGAGTACTTAGAGATCTTTGGATATATATTTAGTGAGCATTACATATTTGATTCAAAGATCATCTTCACTAGAATCTCTCATAATATTTCATATATACATATACATACTTGAGAGATATCACACAATCTCTACTGAACTTAAAACTCCTATCATATTAGAGTGAATTGGTTGTATTATTGTACATATCTGCTTGTGTAAGAAGTATCTCTATTGTACTCATTTTTTATTAACTGTTGTATTCTAGGTGTGGCCTGAAGAGAGTGTAATCTGCCCTGTGAAGAAGTGGTTGTAAAGGTTGGGCTCAGCCCTATGAATGTGAGCTGGGGTATTCCTTGCCCAGTAAGGAGAGGAGGTTATAATCGGTGTCGCTCCACTCGTAAGTGAGCATTAGTGGAATCCTCGGGTTGGTTAGCTGGAGGCGAATACGTAGGCACAGTTGTCAAAACTCGATAGCATATCATGTGTCACTATTCCTTTATTTTCTTTACATTCTTGTGATTGCTTGCACTAGTATTTATATATATATATTTGTGATTGATTGAGAAATATTGGAACTGTTTTATATGCCTAACTTATCTAAATGTCTTTGTATCTGCTAAATTGAAATTGTTTAGAAAAGACCCTAGGTTGAGTTATACTGGTTGTGGATAGAATTTTAATAGACCCGACTTAAAATTTTTAAATATCCAATTCACCCCCCCCCCTCTTGGGATTACACCAATTACATCAGGCTTGTGATTCCAGTTTCCAAATCTACGACCTGAAGACGTGGTGATAAGCATCCAGGATCTACAGTTGAGGTCCAAGATCAAGGTAATGCGTGATGTTCGTGAGTCGGCCGGTGGTGAGGATTTCTTGTTATAATGGGGAAACAGAAAAAGAAGCCAAAGATGAAGGCTTTACCAGGAAAGCTAGAAAACAAGAGCCGAGGTGAAATTGTTGAAGCAAAAAACAAAGTATCCAAGTAAATCAAACAGGTTATCAAGAAGAACACCACTTTTTGCGTCTATTGATTCGGATGATGAGTCGAAACGGGAACCTAAAGTTGTCGTCGCCAGAGAAGGAAGGTCGTTGTCGCCAAAGAATGAAACTAAAACATCACCGTCAAGAGCCACGAATCTATTGGCTCTAATACCATGTCAAACTATGAAAACTAAAAATTATATTTTTCTTTCATTCACTTTACAAAGTTGGAGATACACACACACACACACACACACACACACACACACACACACACATATATATAAGAGTATTGATCTATATTTGGATATACATAAATTATGGCTAGAGATAAGGGGTGATCATTGAAATAAGAGATTTACATTCAAAGCTCCTCCCTATAATCTCTCTAATTTAAATGCCAACATATATTACCATGACATCTTGGTAATGTTGAATCATGTTTTGTGGTACACTATTAAAAGAAGAAAACAACACATCTCCTTTCCACTATTGATGCATTAGCATCACCTACAGTAACTGCATCTTCTAAATCGAAAATATAAATCCACACAAATTTTTCTTTGATTCGTTCTCACATAATTGAGTCTAGTTTGTTCAATTGTAGTATAAGAATCAACGTCAAATTGTTGAAATATACGACTGCCTTGTAAAAGCATATTTCCCTTAATCTCTCGAAATTGTAGCCTACATACATAAAAATTGACTCACTCACTAAATACTATAAAAATCGAGTGGATTGATTTAATGTATTATCTTTCATCTCTTGAATTTAATATTTTATGTGAAAATTTAGAACACCGTCATCAACCAAGTCTATAACCTTTCAAAACACATGAACATATGGATTCACTGAATCTAATATATTTTTCAATCCTTATAGTGTGGTTACATCAAATTCTAACATTTGCCCAGGACAACCAATTGAATTTATTCAATTGGTTATTTCATTTTCTATATCGTAAATGTATAACTGAGCAAATTTAGGTGTTTGGCCTTATTGTGGAAGTGGTGTATGAATATGATGATAGTTATCTCCACTAATTCAAAATACACACGAGCCTCGTCTATCTAGAATTGAATTATCAATCTTAAAGACCAACATTGAATTGGATGATCTTTCATTATCTTTGAATCTTTGTTCTAAAAGTTTAAATTCTAAATAAGTAGGTGCAGATGATAGTAAGTACTAATGGATCCATACCCAGTCAAGAGCAGCCGACTGCTGCTCCTTCAACATTTTCGGCGCCGGCTGCTCCTCCGTCAATCTTTGCTACACCGGTGGCTACTCCATTTCAACCTTGTTAGCACCAGCTGTCTAGAATGTCAAAATTAGGCGGTCTACCAATTTTTATTTTTGATCCTCCCCTTCCCTATATATATGTGTGTGAGTGTGTGAGATGAAAAAAAAAAAAAGAGAAGACAACACAACACAAGGCAAGGCGGAGGGAACACCAGAAAGTCTTTTGTAAATTAGTGTGTGTGTGTGTGTGTGTTGTGAGTCAACAGAGAGAGTTGTAAGAGTTGAGTGATTATTGTATCCTCTTCCCCCTCTGCATTTTTCCTAGTACATATAGTAATTTCTCTCTCTCGTGGATGTAGGTTGGAATTTGGCCGAACCACATAACTCCGGTGTCAATATTTTTCTATGTGTGCTTGTTTATTTCATTAATTAGTCAATCGGTAAACCCAACAAAGTGGTATCAAAGCATTGTTGAGCGTTTCCGACAAATTTTCAAAACGAAAGAAGGCATCTGTGGCTCTCAGACATATTTTTTGAGTAGCTTGAAACTTCAAATTGATAAGACCATCGCATAGCTCTTGTTGATACAATCGCAGTAGTGAAAATGACATAAAAAATCGACTCCGAACGAAGTCACACGGTCACCGCAATATTGCAAATTATACTCTGTTTCTTGAAAATTTGCAGAACCTACAAATCTGATTTGTAGTGAAGAAGAAGGAGAGTGCCACATCAATGTGGCCCCCAGACATGTCATCAAAGCATGTCCCACTTTTCACATCATTAGTAGACTCCCACGTGCCACGTCATCGCGGGCCCCACTCTGCCAAGTCATTGCGGGCCCCACTCTACCACGTCATTGCGAGCCCCACTCTATCACCTCAGCTACGAGTCCCACTCTGCCACGTCATTACGAGCCCTACTCGCCAAGATAGCAAACGGTGTTAGAATATTCCATCAGTAAGGGGAATATTCCATTAAGTTGAACGAGACCAGTCTAGATATGTTTTTGGGCTAAACCAAGTCATTTTTTAGCCCATTTTTTGCAAGGTTGGATTGTTTTCCAATAAAATCGATCATTTTGGATGCAACTGTGCATTTGGTCTCTTGAGATTCTACCCCAATTTTTCTGTTCAAGCAGGTTAGTGCTTAATAATTACTTAAAATTAATGGAGGAGTCAGACTCGGGTACTATGATCAAGCTCACGACCTCTAATTATACTCTTTGGAGGTCTCAAATGGAGGATCTTCTCAATTGTAAGGATCTGACAGATCCTTTGGATTATAAAGGTGTGAAATCAGATTCCGTCAAAGACGATGATTGGAGAAAAATGAATAAGAAGACCATTGGTCAAATTAGACAATGGATTGACCATAAGGTATATCATCATGTTGCACAGGAGACTGATACTTATAAACTTTCAGAGAAGTTGGAAAACATGTACCAGGCCAAGACTGCTCACAACAAAGTCATGTTAATGAAACGACTTGTTAATCTGAAGTTAAAGAATGGGACCTCTATAGCTGAATACACTAGTGAGTTCCAAAACCTAGTGAATCAGCTTTCATCTGTGAAGATGGATCTTGGCAATGAAGCAGAAGCATTACTGCTCCTTAGCTCCTTACCAAACAGCTAGGAGACATTGGTTATCACCCTTAGAAATTTAGATCTTGATGGCAAACTAACCATGACGATGGTAAAAGATGTCTTATTCAATGAGGAGGCCAGGAGAAAAGAGACGGGTGTAGATCAGTCACAAGCCTTTGTTGCTAAAACCAGAGGCCGACCTCAAGGAAGTACGAGTACCAGAGGCAGAGGCAGAGGAAAAGGCAGAGATAGAATCAGATCTAAAGGAAGGTCCTAGGATCGTGGTAGATCCAGTGATGGTAGAAATTGGCAGAGAGGAAAAATCTCTTCTTACTATTGTGGCTTTGAAGGCCACATGAAGAAAGATTGTCAAAAATTTTGGCGGGATTTTGGTCAAAGTAGCTAGCAACAAAAGAAGGGAGAAGGTGAGATCTCGGTCACTTTAACCCAAGATATATCGGTATTTTTGATTGATGAAGATACATGTTGTCATATTGGGAACCACGACATTGAATGGGTGGTAGACACAACAACCTCCTACCATGCCACTCCTCATAAAGAGTTCATCACAGTGTAAAAATATGGAGACTTTGGTACAGTAAAGATGGGGAACACCAGTTCATCTCAGATCGTGGGAATTGGAGATGTGTAGATTGTGACCAATGTTGGTTGCCCCATAACATTGAAGGACGTTCGATATGTACCAAACCTTCGGCTTAATCTTATTTCTGGGGCAGCCCTTGATAAATAGGGTTATGAAAGCTACTTTGGGAAAGGCGCTTGGAAATTGTCGAAAGGTGCCTTGATAATAGCATGAGGACATATTTGTTGTACACTGTACAAGACGCAAGTGAAGATTTGTACTGATGCCATCAATGCAATGGAAGATGAAGCATCACCAAACTTATGACACAAAAGACTCAGACACATGGGTGAGAAAGAACTCTTTGCATTGGAAAGGAAGGAATTTATCAAAATCACAAAAGGTATTGCCTTGAACCCATGTGATCATTGCTTATTTGGGAAGCAACATATAGTTTCATTTAGTTCCTCTATGAAGAGAAGGTCAAACCATTGAATTTGGTACACTCTGACGTATGCGGATCCATTGAAGTAGAATCAATTGGCGGCAGTAGGTATTTTGTTACCTTTATTGACGATGCTTCAAGGAATGTGTGGGTATGTTTTCTAAAAACTAAGGACTAGGTATTTAAATATTTCAAGGAATTTCATGCTATGGTGGAGAGGCAAACAAAGAAGAAATTGAAGTGCCTTTAGACAGACAATGGAGACGAGTATACTTCCAACGAGTTCAGAGCATGCTGTGCTAAATGCGGTATCAGACATGAAAGGACGATCCCATGTACCCCACAACATAATGTTGTAGCTGAAAGGATGAATCAAACCATTATAGAGAGAGTTAGAAGTATGCTCATTAAGGCTAAATTACTTAAGCCATTTTGGGGGAAGTTGTTCGTGCCGCATGTTACCTTATCAACAGATCACCGTCAGCACCACTTAATTTTGGAATTCTAGAGAAAGTATGGACCAAAAGAAAAGTTTATTACACTCATCTAAGAGTGTTTGGGTGCAAATCTTTTGCATATATATCTAATGAGCATAGGCAAAAGCTTGTTGTGAAGTCCATTCCATGCATCTTCATTGGCTATGGAGATGATGAATTCGGCTACAGATTATGGGATTCGGAGAGGAAGTAGGTTATCATATCGAGAGATGTGGTTTTCCATGAAAACCAGGTGTTTAAGGACTTTGAACCACAAACAAAGTCTAATCAGCCTAGTTCCAATGCTCCTGACATTGTATCGGATCCTGCACTATCATATTCTCCCACAAACTATGGAGAGCTGTAAGATGATCCTCTAAAAATAGATGTAGACGGTGTTGAGCAAGGGGAGCAACAACCCCCTTCGCTAGAAATTGCAGAATCATCACATTAGTCAGATGATAAAGCATCTCCTCCTCCAAAAGATGTTGAGCCCAGAAGATCAGGAAGAGGTCGTGCTTTGATTTCGTCAAGAAGATATCTAGAATCAAAATATATTTTACTCACTAATCAGGGGGAGCCAGAAAGTTTCCAGGAGGTCCAGTCTCATACTGACAAAACCAAATGGGTGGAAGCTATAAAAGTAGAGATGAATTATTTACATAGGAATCAAATATTTGAGTTGGTAAGACTTCCCAAAGGGAAGAGAGCACTGAGGAAAAATGGGTGTTCAAGCTTAAGAAAAATGGTAGTGGACAGATAGTGATGCATAAAGCCAGATTGGTCGTCAAAGGTTTTGAATAGAAGAGAGGCGTTGACTTTGATGAGGTATTTTCGCCAGTAGTGAAAATGACAACAATTTGAGTCATACTCGGATTGGTAGCCAAGTTAAATCTAGAGCTTGAACAAATAGATGTGAAGACGACTTTCCTACATGGAGACTTGGAAAAAGATATCTACATTGAGCAACCAGAAGGGTTTGAAGTTTAGGGAAGGAACACCTAGTCTGCATGTAACGACCTGAATAATAATGGGATTTAAATAATAAAGAGGAAGAGAAATGGAGACAGTAACAGAAGGAGGAAGTCGACTTGCGTTTGTTGACGACATTGCACTTTGAAAGGAATAACCATGGGGAATCATCAGGGTTTCGTTGACGAATACAGGGGATTCGTCAACAAGGGTTTAAGAGAATTCGTCGACGAAGACTGAATTTCGTCGATGAAGAAATACCGAGAGAGGTTTGAGCCGACTGAATTTTGTCGACAAGGACTGAATTTCATCGACGAATTTATTAAAGGATTCGTCGACGAATGATGTAGCTCGTCGACGAATCTAGTTCTATAAATATCAAAAATCCAGATTTTTACTCTCAAATTAAGAAATCTCTCTCCTCTCTCTCTCCCCTTCGGTTCTCTCTCTCTTTCGTCAATTTCAGGTCAGATTTACGCCAGATCGACAATCCAAAGCCACCACGACGCTCTTGGGATAGTTCTCTACAAGTCTGCTAGAGCGGATCGTCGGTGAGGTTGAGTTGGAAACCATCCCAAATCCAAGGTAAGACTTTCTACTCAATATTTGGATTTTTGGCAGTTGTAGAAAGTGTTATACACTTAGAAATATTGAACTTTAGTTATGGTGAATGTTGTTTTCAAGGTGTTGAGTTGGAAGCCTTGCGGGTGCGGGGCAGATTTTCTTAGTGGTTTTTTAGGAATCAGGTAAGGGGATAATCTAAGCTAGTTTTTTTAAAGAAATTGTATGTATATATATAGCATTTGATTTCTGGAAAGTAAGTATGTTTATATATATGATTTATATTTGGGAAATTACTATTAAAATGATGGTATGTTGAATATGTGAAAACCTGTTCAGTGTGGCATAGGTCGGACTTGTTTTGAAATACTGTTTTCTGGGAATGTGATTATGATACGGATTTTTATAATAGAAAACCGACGTACGGTCTGAGATTTTTATATGCTTTGTCGGCGACGGGTCGTGCTATGTGTATGATTTGCCAGCGTACGGGCTGAGCTATGGATATATTTTGCCGGCATATGAGCCGTGCTATGGATGTGATTTGCCAACGTACGGGCTGTGCTATGATATGATTTGTCGGTGTACGGGCCGAACTATAGATGTGATTTGCCAGCGTACAGGCAGTGCTCTGATTTGCCGGCGTACGAGCTTTCTATGATAAAAATGTGTAATACTGGCGTACGGGCCGATGATTTTCATGATATACGTATATATGCAAAATGACATGATTGATTTGATAATTAATGATATGAGATATCTGTGTATCACAATTTCAATATATGTTATATGGTATCAGAACCTGGTTGGCTTGGTCTAGGCTAGCGCTTGCACGGTACCATTGCTATGTGTCCATGGCCTTCGTGATCATAATATCTGTGTTAACGCCACTATACGGAGTGGTGTGAGATTGGATGGTCGATGTGGTTTATAAGAAGTGTGTGATCGCCCCTGGTGTACGGACCAGGTCTAGCAGACCCATCAGACTTACAGACTGTACTTTTGACTTAGTAGTGGTCGGTCAACCATTGTCAAGTCCTACCTTCGGGCCACACAACCCAGCCATGTGGAGGTAATACATGACAACAGCCAGCTAACCTACTAGGAATGTTTTTGTGTTATTATTATTATATGAGATAAGATATGTTTATGAAAATGCAGTATGTTCTGCCATGTTTTGATGATATATATGTTTTCCCAGATTTGACAAAACAGTTATTGATTATGTTCTGTATGGTATATGTATAACACGAAATACTCATGTTGCCATACAATGGTATTAGTTTATTTCCCTTACTGAGAGGTGTCTCACCCCAAAATTTTATAAACTTTTCAAGAGCTCTAGATAGGAGAGCGGGAAAAGTCTCGCTGATCTAGTACGGTAGATCTGTCCTTTTTGAAGGGTAAGTTTTAATAGGGACAACTAGATTTTTGTGGGAAATGTCCCTAGACCTTGTTTTCGGGATGTATATACTGAGATACAGTGGATATAGTGACTCTGGTATTTGTGGTAATGAGATGGATGTTTTGTATTTATAATATTGTGATTATATGTTTCCTACTAGGGCTTCCGTTATGTATTCTGATGTATCCTAGTACCCATGGGTCTAGGTGGATTATGATCTACTGAGCTGGAATATGTGATATTGATTTTATTATTATATTTTTAAAAAAATATGTGAAAAATTAAGCAAGTCGTCACACTGCAGGTTGAAGAAAAGTTTCTACGGCCTAAAGTAAGCACCGAGACAATGGTATAGAAAATTTGACTCTTTCATGGTGAGTCATGGATACAAGAGGACTACAGCAGATCAATGTGCATATGTTCAGATATTCCCTAATGGTAGTCTTGTCATACTACTGCTCTATGTTGATGACATGTTGGTCAGGATGCAAGCAAAATCAACAAGTTCAAGATGAAGTTGTCTAAGTCATTTGAAAATAAGGACTTAGGCCTATCTCAGCAGATCCTAGGCAAGAGGATCAGTTGTGATAGGAAAGCTAGAAAATTATGGTTATCACAAGAGAAATATGTTGAATAGGTGATCAAAAAGTTCAACATGGAAAGTGCTAAGCCAGTCAGTACTCTACTGGCTAATCATTTCAAGCTAAGCAAGAAGTTGTCTCACTCATTAAGGGAAGAAATGTCAACAGTCCCATACTCGTTAGCAGTTGGAAGCTTCATGTACCCAATGGTGTCTATGAGACCAGATATTGCCCACGCTGTAGGCGTTGTGAGCAAGTTTCTTTCCAATCTAGGGAAAGACCATTGGGAAGTTGTGAAATGAATTCTCAAGTACTTGAAAGGTACATTGGGACTATGCTTATGTTTTGGGGAAGTTGAACCAACCTTGGAGGGTTACACTGATGCATACATGGATGGTGATCTTGACGGGAGAAAGTCCAAATCAAGTTTTTTGTTCACCTTTGCAGTGAGAACTCTATCGTGGCAATCAAAATTGCAAGTGTGTTGCCCTATCCACAACAGAAGTAGAATATATTGTTGTAGCAGAAGCTAGGAAGGAGATGTTGTGGTTAAAGCGGTTTCTTCAAGAGTTAAGGGTCAAACGGGAAGAATACAAGGTACATTGTGATAGTCAGAGTGCTCTGGACTTGAGTAAGAATTCAATGTACCATTCCCGGACAAAACATATTGACATTCGCTATCATTGGATACGCGAAGTGATAGAACAACTGTTGAAGCTAGTCAAAATTCATACTAAAGAGAATCCGGTAGACATGTTGACAAAGGTGGTGACTTATGAGAAGCTTCAGCTATATAGGGTATAGCTGGGATGGACGTCAATTGAAGATTGACATTATTCTCCTTCTATGGGTATGGAGGGGGAGATTTGATGGATCCATACCCAGTCAAGAGTAGTCGGCTGCTCCTCTGTCAATCTTTGCTGCACCGGTGGCTGCTCCATTTCAACCTTGTCAGCACCGACTGTCCAGAATGTCAAAATTAGGCAGCCTACCAACTTTGATTTTTGATCCTCCCCTTCCCTATATATATATGTGTGAGTGTGTGAGATGACAAAAAAGAAAGAAAGAGAGAAGACAACACAACACAAGGCAAGGCAAAGGGAACACCGAAAATTCCTTTGTAAATTAGTGAGTTGTGAGTCAACAAAGAGAGCTATAAGAGTTGAGTGATTGTTGTATCCTCCTCTGTATTTTTCCCAATGCATATAGTAATTTCTCCCTCGTGGACGTAGGCCAAAATTTGACCAAACCACACAACCCCGGTGTCAATATTTTTCTGCGTGTGCTTGTTTATTTCATTAATTAGTCGACCGGTAAAACCAACAAGGATAGTAATTTCTCTCCCGTGGACGTAGGCCGAAATTTGACCAAACCACATAACCTCATTGTCAATTTTTTTCTACGTGTGCTTGTTTATTTCATTAATTAGTCAACCGGTAAAACCAACAAGGGCAACTTGACTTGTCAACTATTACAGCATAAACCAAATTGTGAATTACGTATTAAACTTCAACTTTCTCCTTAATTAGCAGCATGAAGCAAAATGCACAAATTTGGTCTAGAAACATTGTGCTAGTCCAATTCTTTAGAAATTAGAAAACTAGAAAAGCATAGTTGACTTGTTAAAGATTCAATAGAATTAACACTAATATAAATATCTTCTAAACATTCCTCATTCGAAGAGTTTCATTTTTCAATGAAGTTAGAAGACGGTTCTTTCTATTTTATTAATTTACTCAAGGTTGCTCCATCATCAACGCATCACAAATCAAATAAGAAGCCATTCCCAAGGATGTCATTATATCAAAAAGATATTTTTCACACTGCCAACCAAACGCTCCTTGGCTCTCTGCTTCAAAGACAAATACTAGAACAAAATAACAAATGAAGTACTAAACATGAAGTTATCCTAAACAGTTCTGCTGGGCTTAGCATTCTCAAGCAATTGGACCACCATCAGCCTTGGCTTGTTTACAAGTTAGCAGAAGTTTGATCCCATTGAAGCTGCTTCTGTTTTGTAATTTTCAGATTCTTGAGGTTTAACAGGCAGTGACTTCCATTTCAGCATTTGTCTCATCTTTGATCCCACCAAGATACTCACCATTTGCTTTCTTCCGCTTAAGAGGACTTGGGATAACCCCTTTGGTTTCCTCCGAATGCCTGGAATTAGTATTGCAGATTTCTCCTTCTCCAGCAATTTCATCTGGGCTCTGCTCTATGCTGTTAGTCCCTTCACTTGACAACTCGGCAATTTCATCTGCCTCTTCAGCCCTACGCTGGAGTGATTCTATTACACCCATCAACTCTCTATTAACCTGTCAAAGGAATGCCAAAGTCTTCAAGGCAAAATAAAAAAAATCCAACAGCTTCAATTGCTTTAGCATTCAAACAAAAGGTTGGCCATGCAGTGAGAGAGGGACAGATGAAAACATAGAGACCTGTCAACCAGTTAACCTCTGAAGGGGGTTCAGGTGTATCATATATTTTGAAATCACAGTCTAACTGCACTATCTACAGTGTGAATCCTAATAGAAATATCAAATAGTTAATAGAATTTGGACAGTGAATAAAACATGAAGGGATGCTTCTATTTTCATAGGAAGCTCAATGTATATCATGGTTTTAAATCACGGTAGCAGGTAGCGTAACGTAACAGTAACGGGTGTAACAGGAAGCAGGAGTAGTGGATGTTACATAACGGGAAGCGGGTGTAACGGCCGTGAATTTTTTTGAAGCACGCACAACCTTGTAGATATTAGCATACTTGCATGTTTTAAACTTTTAGCTATTCTTAGAAAGGGTTTTAGTGTATTTTGGACCCTTTAGTTCGAGTAACTAAGTTATTTGGTAAGGGCAACAAGTTTACATTTGTTTTAAACCATCATTGATAGAAAATTACGTGTGTTCTCATTGTTCTTATATGTGATAAATTTTTATGTGTTTAATGAATTAATAAAATAAAATACATTATGCACTCCATTAATCTATTAGTCACATAAGACATACGAATAATATAAATATAAAATAGCTAGAAAAGAAAGAAGGTTGAAGTTGAAAAATAAAGAACATAAATATCACATTACTAATATTATTAAAAAAAAAAAATTTCTAACAAGTTAGTATTTTGAACTTGTTAATTAATGCATCTATTGTGAGTATTTAAAGAAATAGTAAATTTTGTATCATTGTCATCCTCATTATAATCTTTTCCCCCTCTTGTCACTTGGTATATTGAGAATGATATATGAAAGAGAGAGAAAAAGTGAGAAGAAAAAGTAAAAAATAAAATATTTTTTTGGTGTAACAGTCCTGTAGCGATTACGTAACGGTCGCGGTCCGTAACGGCCGCTACAGTCGTGATTTTTCTTCCCACCAATTTCGCGGTGTGTAACGGTATCGGTAACCCAAAAAACCTTTACGTAACGGTCACGGCCTTTATTTAAAACCATGATGTATATACTTATTTTTCCCTAATTCCACTGGGAGAAGGGTCTGTTCAAGGCAACATTTCTTCAACCCAAATGGAGGGAGGAGCAACTTCCGCATTTAAATAGAAAGAGATGGGGGGGGGGGGGGTGTGGGAATGCACACAACAGAGTAACAGACAGAACCAGCAAGTAGCAGGATAAAAAACCAAGACCACCAAAACTAGAGCCAGTCAGCCCTCAAGGAGGAGGATGCTAAGATGAAAATTTTCAAGACAATCTTCATTTTTTTGTCCAACCCACTAAAATTCAACAAATAAAGCTCATTAATTAATATCCATAGGTATGCCCTAAAGAATGGTTCTAAGAGTCATGATCAGTCCCTTCAGGCCTGAGCAAATATGCATCTACTCAATGATAAGAAAGTTTCAAAAGATTTGCCAGTCGTACCTGTGGATTTTTGAGAAAGTCAGATATGTCATTGGAACAAGATGGGCATTTCATAATATTTTTTTGTGCTCGTAGTGTTCGCCTGCCTTCACATGTTCTTTGTCTCATGAAAGATTGACCAGCAAAGACACCCTCCAGACATCCCTTGCAGAAGTTATGAGCACAGGGGGTAGTAAGAGGGAGCGTCATCACTTTTCTACAGATAAGACAGCTGAACTCTGCATATCCAATCACCCAGAAGCAGCAGTAACTTTAGAAACACACCAAATTTGGCCACCATTACAGTAAAATAAAAAATCACGATGGAGAGGCACTTTCTAAGTAATGCTTCCACATGAATTAATAATAATTAAATATGAGGATGAACAATATGTACAATGAGAGTCAGACATGAAACTAACCTTTCAGAAGCTTATCTCGCATAGACACATGTTCAGATTTTGTTCTATTTCTTTTTCTTGAATTTCCACCATCCACTTGTTTCCTGCTATGTGGTGGGGTTTTCTTCCACATCCAGCAATCCTTCTCCTCCTAAGAAAAGATAAAAAAGAAAAAAAAAACTGATTGCCTAAGTAAAACGTAACATAAAAGCCTCACCATTGCTAAAGCATAAATGTCCTAAAAGAGAAGATTCTACACACAGATTGAACAAAGTAGAATTCTGCTGTCAATCAAATTCCCCAGAGGCAGAGCCCTTTACATAATATCAATAATCTCTGTTTATTTACTGACATTATTAAAAATGAGAATGCCCAGAAGACAGTATCTTTTGAACAGAAGCAGCAGCCAAACCAGAAAGAGAGAATAAAGATTTAGTTTAAACTGAACAGCATTTGCTCACATGATAATCCCAAGATGGAGTTGCTTTCCTTTCAGTTATATCAGTAGCGCTTCTTAACTCATTAATAATTGGCAAAGGTCTTGGATGGTCCCCATGTTCATCACTGCAGAGCAACAAAAATGACTAACGAGAGAGAGAGAGAGGAGGGAATGCATGAAAGAAGGAAGAAACAACAAAAACCTTGTCCATGGAGCAGGCTCATTGTCACATCGAACGAAAAGATATCTGCACATCTTAAAACCCTGATGGAGAAAACTTTAATCAGAAGACATTTTTATCAATAAGACAGCAGAATTAATTTTTTCAATGCCCACCTGAGTCCCTGCTTTGCGCCAACATTTCTCAATCCTGTATATACCATCATAGCGAACCCCTGTTTCTGGAGCATAAGAAGAACGCTTTTCCTTGTGTGACCTGCCAATCAAAACCCAAAGCCTAGTTAAGATCAGGCAATAGCCCAATATATTTGAACAGATGCATAAGGATTCAGATGAAATGCAGTTATTAGTTATCCAAAATCCAAATAACAATGTTTTTGTCTAATGAACCACAGCTACTGAGCTTGAAACACAAACAACTGTTCAATTGAAGGAATACAATGGCAAGATCTAGTTATGCATTGCCTACTTCATTCAAAAAGTTAAACATACAAATGTTCGAAAACTAGGGGGAAAAAAAGCACTTCAGTAATTCTTGTAAACTGAAAATGATGAATGAAAATTGTTTTCTAAAAACTAAACAGGCTTTAAGCAATTAATGTTGGTAGTTTAGGATAGCACGATATAGTTTCAATTTATTTAAGAATGAAGAACTTCATTAACCCACCTCACAACTCGAACTGGATAGCCTTCCCTGCAACTTACTCGCAGTGCCTCATTATATTTCTCAAACTCTTGATCCGAGGACTGCTCCTTGTTTGTACGCTTATTTCCACTAAGGTCTCTTCCACCACTATCCAAAAAAGTTGTATGTGTGAGCAAAAGAGAACTCAACAAAGACTGCAAATAAAAAAATGTATACATTCCTATAGCATAGATAGCAAATAGAAAAATGTCATCTCTTTTTATTATTTATGTCAAGTAAGTATAAAATTCAACATAAAGCAAGTGTACGGTACTTTGCCACAATTGTAGATAGAGAATTTTCACCTCTTATAATTATTCAATCATAATAACAACAATAATTTTATTCAAATAGCCAACACTACAAACGTGTAAAAAAAAAAAAACCAAAAACAAAAACAAAAAACAGAAACAAAATGGAAACAATAACAGCAGATGATTCTAATTAGCTAACCAATAGTCTTCATCTTCAAGAGGATCATTCTTAACAAGCCATTCAAGTTGACAAAGTTAAGCTACTGACACCATATGGAGTTGATTTGGCATTTAGAATAAAGGAAGATATCTTGAGATGGTTTACTGCTAATTCATAAAAAAGAAACAGTATGCAAAGTAGAGCCTAGAGACAGGACAAAATATCAGTTGAGCCCAAGTTTAATTTAATATGAATAAGATGGTTTTAAGAGAGAGAGAGAGAGCTGTACAACCAGATGACCCTTATATGAACAAATAAAGTTAAAAATTCTTAAACAAGAAGCAAGTTTACAACAACATCTAGCCACCAGGGCACACATCTCACATGCTTTATACATTTTCAGTTTTTCATAGTCATGCATATTTATGAGAAAGGAATGTGCATGAAAAATAAGGAAAAATGGGTTACTTTCGGAATAGCTATTCCTAAGAATGAGTTAGAATAATGTGAGAAATCTGGGAGTAGAGGTAACGGTTATTCCTCATCTATTCCTTATTACACCATCCAACATGGCATATGAAAAGAATAAGCACTTGAAATTTGGGAACAATTATTCCTTGTCTATTCTTTGTTTTGGAATCATAAAAAGATTTAAAGTGTCATTTGCTTTATGATAATAATACATTTTTTAACTTTTTAATAAAACTACCAAATTCTTTTATCATAACTACCTCTATTCCTAAGAATAGGCATTCCATGAACCATAGTCATGAGTAACCATTGGCACTTATGGGCAAGGGTCATCTTTACTAATTACCCATTATTTGGAACTCTCATTTTAGATTTGGATATATCCAGCCCATCTCATGATGTAGCATTCATCTTTGCACAACATAATAAATCATAACTCAAACCAAAGGATTTTTAATGCTTCTAAGAATATACCTTCCTGTGTAGAGGAACCACTCGCCATGATCCTCATCATCTTCGTAGCCTCCAGAGAGTGCCACTGACTGGGCACCATATTTTGACTGCCCAGCAATACCTCCAACCGGAGGTAGATGAGCTCCCCATTGTCTACAGTCGAGACGATCCTCCCAAGACTCACCCACCAGCACACCTTGATTCCTTAATGGATCATTCTCTGCCAGAATCGGACCAAAATGATCAGGTGGAACAGTGACAAAGATCTTTCCACTACAGGCATTAGCCTTCCCAGGTTTCTTTGCCCGCTCCGTTGTGTATGCTTTGTCTGGCCGGCTCTGATTGTGCACATAATGGTAGACCTTTGGTGGACCACGCACGGTGCTAGATTTTGCCAGTTTCGCCATTCGAATGGCAATAACAAGGGCAGAGTTGATTCGAGGTTGGTTTGCCATCTTTGTTGGAATTTCATTGCGACAATTAGCACATGTGCGCTTCCCCTGCCCAATCCACTTTTGGAAGCATTTCAAGCAAAAATTGTGGCCACATGGAGTCTGAAATGAAAAATAAGTGGCTTTAGCATATCAATAAGACAAGCAATTGCAGGTCCAGAAAAAAGTATTACTTTAACCAACTTACATAATGTGAAAACTAAAAGGTCGGAACAAAGATGCACTGAACAACATAAAGTCATTTAAAACTGGGAGGAGGTGCCTCATATTTCACATAAAGAACTCAGCTGACTAAATTCCATGGTACAGACAAAACCCAAACAGAGCTATTGCCCTACCACAATTACTTGGGAACACTATAGAAGTCCCCGGCTCTCATCCACACAACTTCTGTAAATCATACAATGTATCTTATCCCATAAATTCAACATACATTTTTCGCCAAAGTTCTACCCTGGTGCCACCTTCAGCTAATTCAACTTGCTCCTGGGCAATGCGAAGACTCGTTATTACAGCACGTGAACAAAGTCACCGCAGCCAATCTCACATGGGACACATGAAACGATAACTTCGAGTATTTGGATAAAGAGGCTAAGAGAGGAGTATTTCACCAAATTAATATTTATCGTGATGTAAAACTGGAGACACCAAGCAAATCTTAAGATAGATTTATGAAACAGTCGGGAAATTGATAAAAGAGCAAATCTTAAGGTAGAGACCAGTCCGCGACATTCAAAATACAGAAGTCTCACAAAAGTGATAACAGCGGAAACAAGGCAACGTACTGTGTAGCTAAGCAGAGAAAGTCGTCCACTGGACTTGCGCTATATTTGGCAAAATAGAAGAGCAGTAAAATCGAAAATACAAAACTCACTGTAACAGGCCTTTCCGGCATCTGCATGCAAAACGAGCAGTTCAAACTCTCATCGAAGATCTCGAGTATCTCGTCATCGTCAGTCGTTTTCTTCTCCCTATCCTTCTCAGCCTCCGAGGGTACCGCTCCGCCGCTCACGAGCTGTTGTCGCCTCCTCGCCTTCTCCTGCTCGGAGAGTGACCGGTCCGACTCGATCGCGCGAATCGCTAAGATGAGGTCCCCCCCGGAGGACTCGGCTCCGCCAAGGATCGGCGGCGGATTTGGATCGGCGGGGAGGGCGCAGTCGGGGCACTCCCACCGGAGAGCGTCGGCTAGGGTTTGAGGGCGGAGGAAAGAGAGGCATTGCACGTGCCAGGACGAGGCGCAAGTCTTGCAGGCGAGGTTGTCATCGGCCGGCGGCTTCTCCTTGCAGACCATGCAAATGCCGTCGCCGTCGCAGGGAAGGTGTCTATCGTGCGCCATGGCGGTGAAGAAGAAGCAGTGACGATGGTTGGGGAAATTAGCTGTGTAGGATTTAATGGAAATTACATATGATTATTTAAGGGCGACGGTGATGAATCATGGTGATTGGCGAGAATGAGACTGAGCGGGGGTTTTGAAATTTTCAATTAATTCGGATTTAGAGTAGAAGACGCTGCTTTTGAATTTTCCCTCGTCTTCTTCGCACCAAAAATGCAACACATATACTTTTGAAAACACATAATTTCAATGCGCTGTTGTTTTTGTTTTGTGTTTTTATTTTTCGTTTTGTTTGTTTGCTTTTCTTTTGTTTCTCTTCATCTTTCTTGGCCTTTTTAAGTTTTAATCCTCCTTGAAAAAACGAATCAAAAAAAAGTTATGCGTTTTTAAAATATTAATTATCTATTTAAAAAAAATATGAATTTTAAATCACAAATTTAAAATTAATAATCACTCTAAATATAATGTCTTATTATAATTTGAGCACACGAGTTATTTAAATGTGTATGAATATGTTAGTATTTTTAAATTCATATTCATCGGAAGACCAATTCATTAGTCGTAAATCGATGAGTCTGAGTATGAATCATATTAAATTTATAATAAATAATTATTTTACATAGTCTTTAACAATACAGGAGACATATGTTGAATTTATGTTATGAATGAAAATAATAATTTATACAATAAAAATACTTATTTCAAAAAAAATCATGTGCAAAGTTGCAAACCAATCAAACATTAAGACAATCCGGCCGAATTAGGTTCCTAGTTTGACAAACTGATTCAATTTAATTTTCATAGGTATAGCGATATGCGTGAATTTGAACACTTGCACAACTCCGTATGAAACTCGTGTATTTGTCAAATTGATTTTGGGACAGGTCATGTTTGGATCAAGTTGGATGTTCTTTCTAAACTTGTATTGTTTGTCTTTACAAATGTTTTCAAGACTAAGTGTGGGCAATGTTTTATGCTAATTAGTGACTTTTAGGAAAAGTAGAAGAGGAAGTTTGTGGACTCGTGCAATGCATGTCATTTTCTACACTTTGTGCATAGGAGGAATTAATATGAGAAATTTTTATATGGCCATTTCCTGATTCAAAGGAGGCCTTTAATGCCGATTTAGTGCCTAATTCTATTTTACCTCCAAAGTTTTAAATCTCAAACTTTGAGAAGTTCAGTGGGTCCGAAAGCCCCTTAGCTCATCTAAGGATGTATGTCCAGAAAATGGCGTGCATGCTGACGACGATGATTTGATCACCTACTGCTTCCAAAATAGTTTGATAAGGGAGGCTCTAGCATGGTGTAGCCGAGTAAAAGTTCGCACCTAGAAGAGTTTGACTCGCACTTTTATTGCTCAGTAGAGTCATGATGCAACTTTAACTATAAAGAGCATGGAGGAAAGGACAAGTGAGTACTCTCATAAAAGGAAAGAGATGATAGCATAAGGTCACCCTTTGACTAAAAAAAGGAAGGTAGTTCATCCATGTGACGACCCTATCCAAAGGACATGTGTTGTCCGTTTCCCCAGAGGCACCCCCTAGAATGGTTCCGATTGGGCAATCACCGAAGGAAGAATTGAAGGGGCAATCAATTCTGGGAAAGCAAGATATGCCGAGTCGGAATAGAGCCCTCCAAGAAAGGACGGAAAAAAGAAGGGCAAGGAAGCTCAGAGGATCCAGGGACTATACCATCAGGAGAGTTAGCACCACACGCTTAGAAACAATGTTATCTTCGGACCTAACACTAACCAAACAACACTAGCATGTGCAAAACCTCTAATTGTTTCTTTTGGGCCTGTACCTGCCCAACCAAATATTCAAACACAGAATAGAGATGTCTAGAGGAAAATTCAGAAAATAGACCCCATCCCGATGAAGTATTCAAAGCTATTCCCTTCGCTGTTGGCAAAAAGATTAATCTCAACTATTCCAGGGACTCCTATCACAACCCCTATCCCAAAGTGGTATGACCTAAGCGATCGATGCGAGTACCATACTGGAGCAATAGGTCATTCGATTGAAAAATATTGGCATTTTAAGCACAAGGTGCAGTCGCTGAGAGATGTTGGATGGTTGGTGCTTGACACAAAAGAGCATGGTGGATGGGGGCCCACCATCAACTAAACTGCACATGTCAGCATGAAACCCCAGATCATTTTTTGTGGGCCTTCATCCACCCACCCAAACTTTCAGAAATGCAGAGTGGGTCCTAATAGAGTGGAACCAATTCCTATGCCCTATTCAAAACCGTTCCGTTTATTGCTCGAAAGAAAGCTCGTCTCAGTCATCCCCGGAATAGTTGAACGATATCCCTTCGCGCAGTGGTACGATCCGGATGCCTGGTGCGCATATCACTCCAAAGTCACACCATTGACCGTTGTTGGGTACTGAAGCACAAGGTACAATCATTGAGAGATGCTGGATGCTTGGCATTTGATGACAAAGAGCCTAGTATACACAGAGAATTCACTACTTAACCATGGCATAGGGCGCAGTTAAGACCGATGGATCGAAGGGCCAATTAGAAAAATGAGAAAGAGGGATCGTGAAATAGGAGAATGTTGTCATTTTGTTTTGAACATTTTGAAATTTGAATTAAATGAAATACATTTCAGTCTCATCCCATGTCTTTGTTCCAAATGTTGTCCACGTTTGCTTACATTTTTCACATCGACACAGGAAGCAATTTTATCAGGACTGGGGACTTGGAGTTAGCAACAAAAATAAAAAATAAAAAACAAAAAGAAAAAGAAAAGAGGAGAAGAATTAAAAAGGGCGAGTGAAAGCCTCATAGATAAAGTTTACTAGGAATCCCATTGCAAGATTAATGTCTTAAAAATATGATGATTATATTCCAATCAAATGAAGGGTGGCCATTCTTGGTAGATAAGTTTTCTCCTAAAAAGAACCAAACACTCATTTATCATTTGTTAAACTCGTTGAGCCTGAGTATTAAACTGTTTTCTTTAAAGAAGTCATCTCCCAAAAATTGAACTGGGTCGGGGTTTTTCAATGGTTTGACAAATCATGCGAGACAACAATTGGTTGCCAAAGTGACGACAAGCTATTCTTTTCGCTACCCAAGGAATCGAGAAATAAAATACCCTTCGCTAGCCTCGTTGAGCTTGAAATATTCAATTTCTTGGCTAACCCGTCAAATGATCACACCCCACACTAGGACAGTTTTAAAAGATCAGTCCCTAATAGAATTCAAATCAAAATAGAGCCAATACCCCTACATAAAAGGAAAAGTAAAGGGCGTAGTGAAATAACAAAACATAGAAAAAAGGGAAAAAGAAGGAAAGAGATAGAAAAGAAAGGGACATACTTCATATGTGATCTTTAACCAATTTGCCCCTTGATAAGTTTAAAAATCTTGAGCCTTATGTCTCTTTCTTCTTCAACCAATGCCCCCAGCCTACATTACCGTCCAAACGAAATTCTTGACCTGATTGGTACATGTTATTGTCTCAAATGATTTGTCAGACTCAATGTTTGAGTTTGAACTATGTAATGACTTGATTCTAAAAAGGTACGTAGGCAGTTTGTTCAAGTGACAAGTTCGGTCAATACTTTGCAATGCCTTGCTAAACTAGGGACCAGAGATATTGCTTGGGGGAGGGAATTTTGAGCCTTAGTTTCCTTATTTTGTTGAAACTCGAATCCTTAACCTACATTTTGTCCCGTGTCTTAAAATCCACCCTGAGATTAGAATGTTAATCAGACTACTCATTAAGACACTAGTCATAGTACAAGTAAGAAAGAATTCCTTAGTATTGAGGCAATGGGGGATTTTTTTTTTGGGAAGCCAATAGATAAAAAGTAGGAGAAATGAGAAAGATGCTTGCCTATTGACTCCTTAAGTCTGCAGTACTGGTAAATTTATTTCCTATATACCAAGCATAGTAAGACACACAAGACTAAGCCTTCCATCTAATGAAAGTGAGACATCTGATTGAATTTCATTTGAATTTCAAATTGATTTTAAACATTGAGGAAGCTAATCACAGAGGGTCCTTGCTGAGAATGCAAAAAAGGCCAAGATCAGCCTCAGGCAAGCAAACACTGGGGTAGACTTCCAGCGCCTGTTGCGAGTATGGCCAAAACATGGTCAGTTCTTGTGTCGAAAACATAGCCAAGATCAATGGCAAGCAAACACTGAGGCAGACTTCAAGCGCCTGCTGCGAGTATGGCCAAAACTAGTAAAACTGGGGTAGTTTTTGTATCAAAAATGTGGTTAGGATCAGTGGCAAGTAAACACTAGGGCAGAGTTCGAGTGCCTTTTGGAATTTGAAACATGGCTGAAACCAGTAAAACTGGGGCAGTTCTGGTGTCGAAAAAATTGCTAGGAGCAGTGGCAAGCAAAGACTGGGGCAGATTTCGAGTGCCTTTTGGAATTGAAACATGGCTAGGATCAGTGGCAATTTGGAATTTGTAAATAGAGCTAGGGCCAGTAATAGACAAATGCACTAAGGCAAATTCCATGATGAGTTCTAATAGAGCCAATTTAGGTGCCCCCATATCAGAGAGAAAATTGAAAACAAGGCCAAGATCAGTGATAGATAAATTTAACTGGGAAAGACTTCGTGTCGAGTTTCATTTGAGCCATGTCAGGTGCCTTCATATCAGACTGGAACTTAAAAGTGTTGTCAGGATCAAGAATTGGGCAATTGATTACAAGCGCATTAGAAAAAGAAAGGTTATGCATCCTCATGCATTTCATGCATTACATAGAAAAGAAAATAAGAAAAGGCATTCGCATTATAAGTAGCAGCATGCATACATATCATGTAACATGCATCATCATGCACATGTACATTTAGCAACATATCCCTGCATTCTAGTATCATAAGTTAGCAACATGCATACATATAGCAACCAAGCGCCATTCATTCATACTTGTCTTGTAAAATAAGATTTTGAATAATTCTTTGGCATCTTTACTGAGCCATTCTTGTCTTGCTAATATTTGAAATTGGGGCAGCTGACCCTAGGAACCAATTAGGGTATTGATTTTTGAATTCCAAATCAGGTAATCCAAAAACAGCCAACGAATGTTAGGATCCGGCACCCGATTGATCATCCTTAGTGGAGTAACTTTAATCCCTACACCTAAGGACATTTTGGAAAAGAATATCGAGATCTCACACCCAATTGATCATCCTCAATAGGGTAACAATTTTCCAAAATACCGACTTTCCTAAAAGATCTTAGGATTTCACTCCCGATTGATCATCCCCAGCAAGTCAATTATGTTTCAAACCTAAAAATTCATTTTTCAAAGAATCTCAAAGTAATCCTTTTTGAAAATCAAGGTTTCCTACCTAAATACCCAAAAGTTTTGGCTCGGGTCATCGAATCCCCCATGGCTCAGATTATCACATCCGTAGCAAGCCAATCAAGGAAAGTTTTGGCTTCGGTCATCAAACCCACCATGGCTCGGATTATCACATTCGTAGCAAGCCAATTGAGGAAAGTTCTGGCTCGGGTCATCGAACCAACCATGGCTCAGATTATCACATCTGTAGTAAGCCATCTAAGCAAAGTTTTGGCTCGGGTCATCAAACCCACAGTGGCTCGAATTATCACATCCGTAGCAAGCCATCTGAGGAAAGTTTTGGCTCGGGTCATCGAACCCATCTTGGCTTAGATTATCATATTCATATCAAGCCAATCAAGAAAAGTTTTGGCTCGAGTCATTGAACCCACCATGGCTCGGATTATCACATTCGTAGCAAGCCATTTGAGGAAAGTTTTGGCTCAAGTGGTCGAACCCGCCGTGGCTCGGATTATCACATTTGTAGCAAGCCATTCAAGGAAAGTTTTGGCTAGGGTCGTCGAACCCACTGTGGCTCGGATTATCACATTCGTAGCAAGCCATTCGAGGAAAGTTTTGGCTCGGGTGGTCGAACCCGCCGTGGCTCGGATTATCACATTTGTAGCAAGCCATTTGAGGAAAGTTTTGGCTAGGGTTGTCGAACCCACTGTGGCTCGAATTATCACATTCGTAGCAAGCCATTTGAGGAAAGTTTTGGCTCGGGTCATCGACCCGCCATGGCTCGAATTATCACATTTGTAGCAAGCCATTCAAGGAAAGTTTTGGCTCAGGTCGTTGAACCCGCCGTGGCTTGGACACATTTGTAAGCAAGCCATTTGAAGAAAGTTTTGGCTAGGGTGGTCGAACCCGCCGTGGCTCAGATTATCACATTCGTGGCAAGCCATTCGAGGAAAGTTTTGGCTCGGGTCGTTGAACCTGCCATGGCTCGGATTATCACATTCGTAGCAAGCCATTCGAGGAACGTTTTGGCTAGGGTTGTCGAACTCGCCATGGTTCAAATTATCACATTCGTAGCAAGCCATTTGAGGAAAGTTTTGGCTGGGGTCATTGAACCTGCCATGGCTCGGATTATCACATTCATAGCAAGCCATTCAAGGAAAGTTTTGGCTCAGGGCATCGAACCCACCATGGCTCAGATTATCACATCCGTAGCAAGCCAATCAATGAAAGGTTTGGCTCGGGTCATCGAACCCGCCATGGCTTGGATTATCACATTCGCAAGCCAATCAAGGAAAGTTTTGGCTCGGGTCATTGAACCTGCTATGGCTCGGATTATCACATCTGTAGCAAGCCATCTGAGGAAAGTTTTGGCTCAGGTCATTGAACCCACTGTGGCTTAGATTATCATATCCGTAGCAAGTCATTTGAAGAAAGTTTTGTCTCGGGTCATCAAACCCGACGTGGCTCAGATTATCACATTCGTAGCAATCCAATCGAGGAAAGTTCTAGCTTGAGTTATTGAACTCGCCATGGCTTGGATAATCACATTCGTAGCAAGCCATTCGAGGAAAGTTTTGGCTCAGGTCGTTGAACCCACTGTGGCTCGGATTATCACATTCATAGCAAGCCATTCGAGGAAAGTATTGGCTCGGGTCGTTGAACCCACTGTGGCTTGGATTATCACATTCGTAGCAAGCCATTCAAAGAAAGTTTTGGCTCGGGTTGTTGAACCCGCCATGGCTCGGATTATCACATTCGTAGCAAGCCATTCGAGGAAAGTTTTGGCTCAGGTCGTCGAACACGCCGTGGCTTGAATTATCACATTCGTAGCAAGCCATTCGAGAAAAGTTTTGGCTCGGGTCATTGAACCCGCCATGGCTCAGATTATCATATTCGTAGCAAGCCATTCAAGGAAAGTTTTGGCTCAGGTTATCGATCCCGCCATGGCTCGAATTATCACATTCGTAGCAATCCAATCAAGGAAAGTTTTGGCTCGGGTCATCGAACCTGCCATGGCTTAGATTATCACATTCCTAGCAAGCCAATCAAGGAAAGTTTTGGCTCGGGTCATTGAAATTGCCATGGCTTGGATTATCACATCCGTAGCAAGCCATCTAAGGAAAGGTTTGGCTCGGGTCATCGAACCCGCCGTGGCTCAGATTATCACATTCATAGCAAGCCATTCGAGGAAAGTTTTTGGCTCGAGTCATTGAACCTTACGTGGCTCGGATTATCATATTTGTAGCAAGCCATTATGAAGAATTTCGGCCCGAGTCATTGTACCCGCTGCGACCCGAATTAATCACTAGTCATTAACCAAAAAAAAAAAAAAAGTCTCTTTTTATTGACAAGAGCCAATTGCAGTTGATTGACCAAAGCTGTGGTCTGGTTAAAATAAGTGTCTTTTATCTTTGCAGATTTGTTTACTTCAAAAAACATAGGAGAGATCCTACTGTTACATTGAAACAACAAAACATACAAAGAGGGGCAGCTGTCGACACCTTAATTTTAACTAGGATGCCCCAAGAAAACCTAGCATAGTAATGCCTGACTTTGAGTCCTAAATGAAACCTTTTTTTCATAATTGAGATCCTAATTCCCCAATCGAGTCCTTCTAATTTCAAATTAGTAAAGTCCTTCCAAAATGTAAAAAATTTGTTTGAAATAAAGTCTTGTAAATGTTTAATCCGAGTCTCACCCTTTTTAGGTGTTAAAACAAGTTGTTAGATCATGTCCTTTATGATTATTAATTAGATACATTTAATCTCTATTATTAGTTAAGTCCCCGTCAGAGATTAGGGTTCGAGTATCACACCCTGAACCCGAAAATGGGACCTGGGGGTGAAAATGTAATCTAACCAATCCCTGTATCTGTTAAAACATCCAAAGATACAGTACAAAGGATGAGGGTTCGATCCCATGGGGTTCCCAAGAACCCTAAACACATCCAACACAACAGAATATACGTAGCGGAAAAGGTCATTCTATATATATATATATATATTTATACAGTACCATACCAGAGTCTATACAAGAGCAGAATACAGCTCTATAAAAAACTTACAAATAAGTGCCTAAACACATCTCAAAATGGCAACCCACCAAAAATACAGTCCTAGCACTTACCTGAGCGCTAACTGCAGTACGCCGGCCACTACGCTTTCTACACCAGGACGTTAGAATTGGTTACTCGAAGGACCTGTAAAAATGTACATACAGCAGGGGTGAGACACCTCTCAGTAAGGAAGAACACATGTCATATCGGTGTGTGGCATTTGAGTGTTATCATGATGCAACATACACGTAGTTAAATGCAGTCCAGTACAAGTTTACACAGTGCATACACGCACACATACACATGATTAGCAATCTTTGTGTCATCACACCCTTCGGCTTGAAGCCGGCCCGCGACATACGGCGTTGGCCTATAGCCAACCCACAAACACGGTGCCATCGACACATGGCTAGTCCCCGACTCCCATGGTATCGTACCGGCGCTAACTGGTGGATCCACACCCTTCGGCTTGATCTGCCGGTATAGGCTCATGCTCTCGGATATAGAGCCGGACACTCCTGCCTATGTTGAAGACGATAAACACACCCCTTCGGATATAGAGTCGGACACTTTCAGTACTTGGAACAATTCAGAACCCCGTTCCTACTAGCATTTCAACAGTCACACACATATGCATGCTCATATAACCAAACAAACCACACCCATTTGGTAATCTAAATCATGGTTTTCCAACAAATATAATTTAAACAAGTCTAGGCATGACCATCCCAATAACACAGTATAAATCACCATATACGCTCGGTTTTCAACAAAACCAGGGATGCAGCCCGTCGCCCCCTTTTTCCCAAAACTGTAATAATGAAAAACCCATAGTTTTTCCCATTATATCCCCCTAAATGAGTAGCCAAAGCACACACAGGACTGTGAACCACAGTTTCACCGAGTCTGATTTCAAAAATAACCAATATAAACACAGTTCCCCTTACCTTTTCCCCGAATAGCAAATCCCGAACTCCAAGGCCCCTAAACAGTGAATTGAGTTCCAAAACCTACAAATCACAGTACATAATATACTCACAAGACTGTTTCCTACAAAACTACGAGATCAGAATTGAAAACTGAGACTTACCTCGATTTTATGCCAAAACCCAAAAATCTCCAAAACAGGATTTTGATCCGTAGAACTTGTAAAGAATCCTTCCACGATCCTCGTGGCAACTTCAGATTCCCGATTCTAGCAACGATCGGCGATGAAATGTAGAGAGAGAGTGTGAATCCTGAGTTCCTAGAGAGAGAGAGAGAGAGAGAGAGAGAGAGAAACCATTACTTCACTACTAAGCAACTCAAAATATCCTTTTAAAGAGCCTTTGACCCGGGTGGATTCATCGACGAATTGGCGTCCTCGTCGACAAGTCTGCCATTGGCTTCATCGACAAGACGGTGGCCTCGTCGACGAGATTGATATTTCAATTTCTCCAGAACCCTCGGCATTTTCTCGTCGACAAGCCCATGAATTTCATCAATGAGAAGGACTAAGACTTCGTCGACGAAATCTGGCTTCGTCGACGAGGCCTGCTCTTTTACCAAAATGCCCCTCTCTTTAAATATTTAAAAACCATTATCAAGAGTCGGGTTCTTACAACCTCCCATCCTTAGAAAAATTTCGTCCTCGAAATTTGTACTCTCTCATACACGAACTCATTCTTACAATCGAACACATATATACCAATCTAGAGAAAAACTAGTGACCACTACAGCGTAGCCCCATCATACACATATACATACATACCCTCACTTATGGTAGAAGAATACCGTGGTTACATATACAACTGTCTCAGGAGTTCATAATACACACACTTCCGACGACTAACCACCTATCCCAACCCATAGTAGGATCATGTACAAGTGCTCAGAACAACTGTGGATACTTCCGGCATATTTTGGTTTCCAGTTCCCAAGAAACTTCCTCAACCTCATGGTTTCACCACAATACCTTCACTAACGGTATCTCTTTGGTACGAAGCTTCTGAACTTTACGGTCCAGAACCTAATAGGTATCTCCTCATACGCTAAAGTATCCCCAATTTCCAACTTATCATAACTAATAACATGTGAAGGATCCAACATGTACCTCCTCAACATGGATACGTAAAACACATCGTGGGCCCTCGAAAGTGCTGGAGGTAATGCAATCCTGTAGGCTACCGAACCCACTCGCTCAACTACCTCGAATGGTCCGATATACCTCGGGCTCAGCTTGCCCTTCCTCCCAAATCTCATCACCCCTTTCATCAGAGCAATACGTAGAAATACCTTACCTCCCACTTCGAACTCTAACTCATGGAGGCGAACATCTACGTAACTCTTCTGCCGACTCTGAGCTGATCTAATCCTCTCCCGGATCAAACCCACCTTCTCAGCCGCCTGCTGCACAAGTTCAGGTCCTAACACCTAACGTTCACCAACCTCATCCCAACACAAAGGAGATCGACACCTTTGACCATACAAAGCCTTGAACGGTGCCATCTCGATACTAGACTGGAAGCTATTATTATAAGCGAACTCTACAAGTGGCATAAACTGTATCCAGTTACCACCAAAGTATAACACACATGCTCGCAACATATCTTCCAATATCTGTATCATCCTCTCCGACTGTCCATCAATCTGGGGGTGGAACGCTGTACTGAAAGTAAGCTTCATCCCCAATGCCTCCTGCAAGCTCATCCATAATCGAGAAGTAAAACTCGGATCCCGATCCGATACTATGGACACCGATACTCTGTGCATTCTCATAATCTCATGCATATACAAATCTGTTAGCCTACTCAAAGGATAGCCAACTTTCATTGGTATGAAATGAGCAGATTTTGTCAATCTATCCACGATCACCCAAATAGCATTCTGCTTGTGAAGTACTGGCGGCAATCCAATCACAAAATCCATGGAAATATGCTCTCATTTCCACACTGAAATAGGCAAAGGATGCAATAGCCCTCTTGGCCTCTGATGTTCAACTTTTACCTGCTGACATGTCAGACACTACTCCACGAACTGAGTAATCTGCTTCTTCATACCATACCACCAGAAGGTCTCGCGCAAGTCTCGATACATCTTTGTACTACTAGGATGTACCGTATACATAGAACGATGCACCTCCTCTAGAATCGTCCTTTTGATCTCATCATCATTCGGAACACATAGTCTGGTCCCAAACCTTAACACACCTCCCTTAGAGATGTTAAACTCCGTAGCTAGTCCTTGCTGTACCTTTTCCATAACCTCTACCAACTCTGTATCACTGGTCTGCATGGATTTTATACGCTCAAATAAGGTTGGTTGGATCACCAAGTTAGCAATGAAAGCCTGATGATCACTGGACACAAACTCCACGCCAAGGCTTTCCAGATCCCGCCTGACATGATACTGAGCTACAACTACAGTTACTGCTGCATGCTCTGACTTCCGACTCAACGCATCTGCTACCACATTAACCTTTGCCGAGTGATAACTGATCATGCAGTCGTAGTCCTTGATCAACTCTAGCCACCGCCTCTACCTTATATTCAACTCCTTCCGCGTGAAGAAATACCTGACGCTCTTATGGTCTGTGAAGATCTCACACCGCACACCATACAAATAGTGTCACCAGATCTTCAGTGCATACACAACAGCAGCCAACTCCAAATTGTGCGTAGGGTAGTTCTTCTTATATTCCTTTAGTTGCCGAGAGGCATAAGCTACTACCTTACCCTGCTACATGAGTACACATCATAGACCTTTCAGAGACGCGTCGCTATAAATCACAAACCCACCATCCCCCGAAGGAATGGTCAACAACACTGGAGTAGTAACCAGCCGGTGCTTCAACTCTTGAAGGTATTGCTCGCAATCACTGGTCCACTCAAACTGCACTCCTTTCCTAGTCAATCGTGTCAGAGGTCTAGACAGTTTAGAGAAACCCTCTACAAACCGACGATAATAACCCGCCAGTCTTAGAAAATTCTAAACCTCCTGCACATTCTTCGGCCTTACCCAGTCGACCACATCTTCAATCTTGCTAAGATCAATTGATATACCATCCCCAGTAACCACATGGCCTAAGAACGCAATCTGACTCAACCAAAATTCACATTTCTTTAGCACACAACTTCTTCTCCCGCAAAATCTGTAACACTAACCTCAAATGTTCCTCGTGCTCTTCCGTACTCCTTTAGTAAACCAGAAGGTCATCAATGAATACCACTACAAACCTATCCAGGTACTCATGGAAAACCCTGTTCATCAGATCCATGAACACCGCCGGAGCATTCGTTAACCCAAAACGCATGACTAAGAACTCGTAGTGGCCATATCTGGTTCGGAAAGCTATCTTCGCTACATCCTTCGTTTTAACCCTCACTTGATGATATCCTAACCGCAAGTCGATCTTCGAAAAGACCCGCGTTCCCTGCAAATGGTCAAAGAGATCATCTATACGAGGTAAATGATAGCGATTTTTCACTGTCACCTTGTTAATCTCATGATAATCAATGCACATCCGCATCGACCCGTCCTTCTTCTTCACAAATAATACTGGAGCTCCCCAGGGCGAAACACTAGGTTGAATGAATCCCCTATCCAGTTGTTCCTACAACTCCTCCTTCAACTTCTGAAGTTCTGCTGGAGCCATCCGGTACTGAGCATTAGAGTTCGGTGCCTTGCTAGGCAGCAACTTTATCGTAAACTCCACCTCACGATCTTGAGGTAAACCGGGTAAGTCATCTGGAAATACATCCGAAAACTCGCTGACTACCCAAATGTCCTCGAGCCTCAACTCATTCCATGATGGTTCCTGCACATAAGCTAGGTACCCCTGACATCCGTCCAAGAGTAGCCTCCTCGCCTGTAGTACCGACAGAATCTGTGGCACTGGACGCACACACGATCCCAAGAATTCGTACTCCTGTTCCTCAAGAGGTCTGAAAACTACCACCTTCCTACAATAGTCAACCACCGCATAACTGAAGAACAACCAATCCATCCTCAGAATGACATCGAACCCCGACATGTCATATACAATAAGATTTACCAGTAGCAGCTTTCCTTGAATTTCCATTGGGCAGTCTACCAACATCTTCCTATAGAAAGATACACTCCCAAATGATGTAGTAATAGATAACACCTCATTCATGTAATGGGTTTTAGCCCCACACCGTCCAATAAAACTCACATATACAAAAGAATGGGTTGCACCCAAATCAAATAAAACAAAAGCCTTATTCGAAAGCAATAATAAGGTACCTGTCACCACTTTCCCTGCATGCTCAGCGTCCGCTGGAGTAAGATAATATACTCTAGCCAGAGTTGTATTCATCGAAACGGTTCCCCGAGGTCTCTGATTGCTTCCTCGGTTCCCACTGAGTGCAAGAACATCTCACCTCGGTGCACGACAATCACGAGCCATGTGACCAGGTCGACCACAGTTATAACAGTTACCTTCAAAAGACCGACACTCACCCTCGTGCCGTCTGAGGCACCTGGTACAGCAATCACTATTCTGGCTCCCCTGAGAATCCTAGCGGTAGCCCGAGCCCTTGTTCCTCTTCTTCCACGATCCCTAACGAGATCCTGTCTGAGAACCAGAGGGTAATGTCCTCTTCCTAGATTCCTGATCCACCTCGTCCTCTAGGATACCGATCTCAATCACTATGGCTTTATCCACCAACATCGAGAACTCACGGATCTGAAGCATACCCACCAGTCTGCGGATATCCTTCCTTAGGCCCTTCTCGAACATCTGAGTCTTCTCATACTCGCTCGAGATCAAACATGGTGCAAAGTGGGACAACTCTATGTATCGAGCCGCATACCCCTGCACCGTCAAATTCCCCTTAGTCAGAGCAGAAAACTCATCTGCCTTCGCATCATGTACAAAAGCTATAAAGTATCTGTCGAAGAACACCTCCTTGAAACGGCTCCACGTCATCTCCTCTGAACCGACTCTCTACTTCTCCACCAGACTCACTGCAGTCCATCGTCAACCTGCCTCCCCAGATAGCTGGAATGTAGCATAGAGGACTAACTGCCTATCTGTGCAGTGTAGGACTTCCAGAATCCTCTCAGTCTTCTC
Source organism: Malania oleifera (assembly GCF_029873635.1). NCBI lineage: Eukaryota > Viridiplantae > Streptophyta > Magnoliopsida > Santalales > Ximeniaceae > Malania > Malania oleifera. The sequence goes on along the minus strand of NC_080429.1, from coordinate 73,585,230 downwards.
CATCCAGTCCTCTACTGTCATTGGGTCAGGTCAACGTCGAAGGATGCATGCATATGAACCTCTTAATGGTGCACCCTGCAGCAGTAGGAGAGCGCTCGCGTCTCCTCACACTCTGCCTGATCTCCCGTAACACCTGCCTCGTCAAACCTCGAGGCACAGAAGGAGACTCATTACTCGCAGTCTCCTTAGAGCCACTTCCTAGGTCATTATCCTTGGGCTCCATTCTGCAGCACAATGGGAATCTATTAGTATTACTACGACTCATACAGTTAAGACCATTATCTACACTAATCGTGTTAACTACTCCCTACCAGGTCTAGGTCTGTCCTATCACACCGACACAAAAGTCATCAATGATCTGCCCTGCTTTTACTAGAATCGTCATCCCAGGAAAAACACAGGATACCGTCGATAAATCCCGGTCTAGCAACCAAACAACCCTCAACCAACTCTACCCATATCCACATCCTATACTCTGGTATGTACTCACAACTAAGCCTAACCAAGTCTACAAGATCTAGTAACCTGGTTGGCTCTGATACCAAGCTGTCACGCCCTGAACCCGAAAATGGGACCTAGGGGTGAAAATGTAATCTAACCGGTCCCTGTATCCATTAAAACATCCAAAGATACAGTACAAAGGATGAGGGTCTGACCCCGTGGGGTTCCCAAGCACCCTAAACACATCCAACACAACAGAATATACAAAGTGGAAAAGGTTATTTTATATATATATACAGTACCATACCAGAGTCTATACAAGAGCAAAACACAGCTCTATCAAAAACGTACAAACGGGTGCCCAAATACATCTCAAAATGGCAACCCACCAGAAATACAGTCCTAGCACTTACCCAAGCACTAACCGCAGTACGCAGGCCACTACGCTCCCTACACCAGGATGCTAGTTCTGGTTACTCAAAGGACCTGTAAAAATGTACATACAACAGGGGTGAGACACCTCTGAGTAAGGAATAACACAGGTTATATTGGTGTGTGGCATTTGAGTGTCATCATGATGCAACATTCACATAGTTAAATGCAGTCCAGTACTAGTTTACACAGTGCATACACACACATATACACATGATCAGCAATCCTGGTGTCATCACATCCTTCGCCCTGAAGCTGGCCCACGACATATGGCGTTGGCCCGTAGCCAACCCACGAACACGGCGCCACCAGCACATGGCTAGTCCCGAACTCCTATGGCATCGTACCGACGCTAACTAGTGGATCCACACCCTTCAGCCTGATTTGCCAGTATAGGCTCATGCCCTAGGATATAGAGCCAGACACTCTCAGTACCTGGAACAATTCGGAACCCCGTTCCTACTAGCATTTTAATAGTCACACACACATGCATGCTCATATAACCAAACAAACCACACCCATTTGGTAATATAAATCATGGTTTTCCAAAAAATACAATTTAAACAAGTCAAGGCATGGCCATCCCAATAACACAGTATAAATCACCATATACGCTCGGTTTTCAACAAAACCAGGGATGCAGCCCGTCGCCCCCTTTTTCCCAAAACTATAATAATGAAAAACCCATAGTTTTCCCCATTAGATCCCCCCAAATGAGTAGCCAAAACACGCACAGGATCGTGAACCATAGTTTCACTGAGTCCGATTTCAAAAGTAACCAATGTAAACAAGTTCTCCTTACCTTTTCCTCGAATAGCAAATCCCAAACTCCAAGGCCCCTAAACAGCGAACTGAGTTCCAAAACCTACAAATCACAGTACAAAATATACTCACAAGACTGTTTCCTACAAAACTATCGGATCAGAATTGAAAATCGAGCCTTACCTCGATTTTACGCCCAAACCCAAAAATCTCCGAAATGGGATTCCGATCCGTAGAACTTGTAGAGAATCCATCCACAATCCTTGTGGTAACTTCAGATTCCCGATTCCAGCAACGATCAGTGAAGAAATCTAGAGAGAGAGAGTGAATCCTAAGTTCCTAGAGAGAGAGAGAGAGAGAGAGAGAGAAACCACTACTTCACTACTAAGCAATTCAAAATATCCTTTTAAAGAGCCTTTGACCTGGGTGGATTCGTCGACGAATTGGCGTCCTCGTCGAAGAGTCCGCCATTGGCTTTGTCAACGAGATGGTGGCCTCGTTGACGAGACTGATATTTCAATTTCTCCAGAACCCTTGGCATTTCCTTGTCGACGAGCCCCTGAATTTCGTCGACGAGAAGGACTAAGACTTCGTCGATGAAATCTAGCTTTGTTGACGAGGCATGCTCTTTTACCAAAATGCCCTTCTCTTTAAATATTTAAAAACCATTATCAAGAGTCGGGTTCTTACATCAAGTCTTTAAAAAACTCAAAAATTGAGTCCTTTTGAGCCACGTTTCTTCAAATTTAGTTAAACTAGTCTTCTTTTATTAGGTTTTCAAAATTGAGTCCCAATAATTAAAATATTCAAAAATTTGAAACCAAGTCCATTGAGCTTTAAATGTTGCCCTCTTATTTTGAAAATACCCATTTTTTTTTTTAATTTGGGTTTGGGAATTCTTTAAGTGAGTCATTCTTAAGCGAGTTAGTCAAACTTTTGATATGAATTTTTTGTTAAATGTTTAAATTGAGTTTCTAAACTAAGTCTAACAAATTTCAGAGTAAGTCTCTCAATTTTTGAATCAAGTTTTTAATTGAGTCTCAAAGGTCATTTTTATAACTAGGGTTTTCTTTTGGAAAAGTCAATAGTGAAGTTGGGGTTGCTGGTCAAAATTCAAAAACAACTTAAGGCCACGTTTTATTAAAAAATAGATAAATGCATGCATCACAGTTTGATTCGAAGGGAGCACGTGCGGGAGTGATACAAACTAAAAAGTGCATGCGTCACAATTCGATTCAGAGGGAGCACATACAAAAGTGATACACTCAGGCAAATAATACATGTGGGGTGTAGGGAAGTAATATATGTAGGTTTCCAATTGTAGAACACTAGTAAAGTGTACAAATAAATGTTGTAGGAAATTTTACTCGGGGTAACATCAGCAAACAAAAGGAAACACAAAGGCAAAAAGGAAAATTAAAAGAAATAAAAACTAAAAACTGAAACTAAAATGCCTGATCCTCCAATCTGAGTTTGCTAGGTTGGAGTAGCCTGAAAAGCTCGCCAGTCCTGGATTGCCACTTGGCCAAGATCACCTGCGTACAAAAGTGAGGGCAATTAATTAACCAAAAATGCGTAAAATCAAAAAAGGAGAAAAGAAATCACATGTGCAGAGAATAAAGAATCATTCCTTGACACAGTTCTTTAGAAGGGAATATTGCAGAGGAAATTGGCGCTAAAGGCCACCCCAGACTCCCTATAAATAGGGAGTCTCACTGTAGCAAAGACCTCCGAGGGGGGAGGGGGGGTGGGGGGAAGAGAGCACAAGAGTACTCTGTGAAAATTAAGAGAGAAAAAAATTTAGAAGAGAGGGGAGGTTCTGCCAGTTTAGAAAGAAGAAAGAGTAGCAGAGCAATTTTGTAGAACTAGGGAGAGACTTGTGCAAACCAGAGAGTCAGAGAGAGGGTCACTAAATTCAGAAAGCTCTGTAGTCCACAGAGCGGTCGAGGTTGCATTTCGAGCATACCACACTATTCAGAATACATAGGACACCCTGTGGTGTCATCTTATTCTGAGTCTAGAGTCCAAAACTGAGGAGCCGGTTCCCCACTAGATATCTAGGAAGATACGGAAAGAAGCGGGGAAGCAAAGAAGACAGGAGGAGAGGAGAAAGGAAGGTAAAATTTGAAGCCCTCATTTCTGTTTCAATTAAGTCATGCATGTGAATTTGAATGTAGAGAAATCTTCTAGGATTGCAGGTTTATACTTAAACCTGAAATGGGTTTGAGATTAGACCATTCCACAAAGCTCAGATCCGAACACCTGACCCGAACCCGAACTCGGGTTCGAACCCTTTAAACACCCACAAAATACCTGAATCCTTTAAACCAGATTGTCAAACCCGAACCTGGGGCTATGACCCAAACCTGAACCAGATAACCAGGCCAACCCAATCTAAAATCCCAAACCCGGAGCCCCATTTGGAGTAAAACCCTTAGCCCACTTCAAAACCTAACCCGGGCCTTGTAAGTGGGCCGACCTTGTTTTAGAAAAGGAGGATTACAGACCCTGATGTTTTAAATTGAGTTGGGCCAATCCTGTTTTGAAAAATAAAACCGGCCCATTTTTTTTTTTTCTCAAAATCTCAACAGGCTCCTATTTTAAAAGTTAATTTGGGCCAGCTCATTTTTTTTTTTCAAAATCTCAAGGGGCCTCTGTTTTATAAGTTAAATTGGGCCGGCCCATTTTTTTTAACTTTGGCCCATTTCAAGAGCCAACTCGCCCAAGTCTATGATTATCAGCAACCCCTAAAGGCCCACGTGTGACCCAGACACATGCAAGCCTCACCTTGTTAGGCCCACTGAAACTCACTCGAGCTCACTTAACTCACCCAGGTTGACTTGCACGAGTTAACCCTGGTTTAACTCACACACTCACCGAGTCACTCGTCTTCGACCCCACTAGTCCACTTGAAACCCTAACATCTCACCATCAACATACATGACACAGCCGAAACATCACCAGTATTTTTCACAATAAGAACAAAAAACAAAAACAAAGACTGAAAATGAAAAGGGGGGATAAGGAACACTTAGCTTGGTTAGGTCTTCAATGGTTTGATTAGTTGTACCCATGTTCAACCCTGCTCCTGGGAACACTCTATGGTATTCAGGGTGTGACCTTCGGTCTGGGGCCTCAAATGGCTACAGGAGGTTTGAGAGAATTTGAGAGAAGCATAGAAGAAAGCTGATCAGGTCTTTTGAAGTCTGAAATTAGAAAGGAAGAAAGAAAAAAAGAAGCCGAGAGGGGATTAGGAGAAGACAGAGAAACAGAGGGTGAGAAAGAAAGAAGAGAGACAAGAGAGGAGAGGATCAGAGAGGGTGAGAGAAGGGTGAGAGAGATCCATGGTTTTGAGTGGAGCTTCAGAAAGCTCAAAAGGAACTCGATGGAATAACAGAGAGAACAGGGAGAATGTGAGAAGAGGGAAGAAAGAGAGAGGGCGTTCGACAAAAGTAAAGATGAAAAAACAAAACAAATGCAAAATTTGAGCTTAAGTATCTAAAGGCCCGGGACGACAGGATTAAGACATGTGGTGTTGTGTCCATCGTTTGATCAAGGTGTGTGTAAGACCTCATTGCAAACATTGGATTTGCATTCCTATCTAATCCTCAAACACGACCATGTCAGCGATCTAGATGCATTCAGCTATGGCCGTTCCATCTGGGCCTTTCGGGTGGTTAGGATTTATCCTCGTCATCAACTCCGACATGCCCTTGCAGCCGTTAGATCACCACGCACCATCAACGGTGGCTATTTGGGGGTGTCAGAGGCTTTAAACGTGGCTGGAATGCATGTTTGTCCCTCTACCCAGGCGTGTTGACACGTGGCATTCCTATCCTCTCCCCTATTAATGCCCGTCAGTCCCCTTTCATCATCTGTCCGATCACTTTTCGATGGACGGCCGAGATTCAGTGATGACCCTAATATACCCATCACTCATTCTCTTTAACCATCCCTCGAAACGTGGCTAACAAACTCCCCCATCGCCGTTGGATTTCAACCTCCATCAACGGTCAAGATCGGCCATGTCAGGAATCATGCTGGACTCTTGACCCACCACGCAAGGAGCAACACGTGGCACCCGTCCTCTCCACGTACACTTGGCCTGGTGTGGCCACTTGAGGACCCTTTGATTAAGACTCTCTATCTACAATCATGATCTTGCCCTGTTGCTCATCCGGATCCTATACGATCCATCAGTCAAAAGCTGATCATGGCAATGGCCTTGATCGGCCTTAAACTAGTCTCTCCTGGATTGGTCAACGTTTGACTGGTCCAGCCCCCTCCCCAAATCGGTTCTTACTAGTTTATTTTATTTTAAAATAATTTCTTTAAAACTTCAAATAAATCCATAAAAACTCATAAAAATTCAAGAAAAATGCTAAAAAAATCTAGAAAAATAAGAGAAAATTTCCAAAAATATTTGAAGTCATTTTGAAAGTAATTCCATCACATATGCTCATTCACAAATCCTCTCACATTCTCATGCTTACACACACACACACATGCATGCACATACACACTCACATAAGCACATTTTCATTCATGTGTGCATTCCAACACTTACACATACCCATGCATGCAACATACACTATAACACCCATGCACATGCACACACACTCATGCACACACAACCACACATGCGTGTACAAAACTCTAAGCACGCATGCCACACACCCATGCACACACTAAAACATACGCTAACCTGTGCGCCCCTAGGCACTGCATAATAACTTGGTCTTGACTAGACTCTAAATAGGTTGACCTTTTCGGTTTTCTCCCCGAATCGGTCGGGTCCTCTGAACTGTGACTAAACCGGTTCAGTTTGCGTCATTCCTACTTGAATAATTCCAAAATGCACCAAAATCCACAAAAACATAAAAGTCAGAAAAGGTCACAAAAATGTTTTAAAGTTTTGGTTTTCATGGTTTTTGTCTTAATTTTATTTATGCTATTTCGAAGTTCAGGAAAAAATCACAAAAATCACAAAAATGTTTTCACACTTAGAAAAATCACAAAAATTTTTTTCGGCACAAGAAACCGTTTTCATCTTAAACAAAATTCCAAAAACCTCACGAAATATTATGTTCATACTTAAGACAAATTTTAAAATTTTCAAAAACTCCAGGAGCGTACTTTGTACCCTATTTTCTCGATTTTCCAATCCCAATGATTTCAAAGGGTGACATGAAATCTTCGGAGTATGATATGCCCCGGTTATGAGAGAATACCTATATAGTACCTTCATTTTTTTCAATTTTTGGAAAAGAGTAATCTTAAAGGCTTATCACATTTAATTTGAGGGATAATCTTCAATTAATCTGGTACCATTTGTAAGAACGGGTGTGTAGGGCGTGCTAATACCTTCCCCTTGCGTAACCGTACTCCCGAACCCGATTCTGGTAACGTAGACCGATTTTACCCATAACAGGGTAGTAATCAAGTGTTTTAACCACACTCCAAAAGGTTAGTGGCAACTCCATCACACATTGTTTTTTTTGCAAAAAATATCATTTTTGAAATCACACACCTTTTCCAGTTCGTGTACCCCCGGGGCAACACACAACATGGTTGTGTTCCCGCCTTGTGCAGGGAAGACGTCACGACATATATATTTATGATGTGTAAATATTATAACTATAAAATAATTGATAATAAGATGACATTTTTTTAATGTATTTTCCTAAAGATAATCAAGGAAAAATCATTAAAATTCTTTTTCGAAGTTCTCTCCTTAGTTAATGTAACCATGGTAATTGTGGGCAATCACATTTCAGGCCTTCTTAGTAATTTTTCAATATTATTTTAAAGCATTAATTTTGGTCATCTTAATTTAATCTGCATTTTTATAAAATAAAATTATAACTCATTCTATTCCTTTCTAATACCACTTTTTAAATTATAATATACAGTAAAAATTGTTAGCTTTTGAGCAACCCCAAGAGGGGCGGGGGGTGAATTGGGTATTTAAAATTTATTACTTAGATCAATCCACTAATCAACAGTATTACACAAGCCTAAGGTCAATCTAGTGCATGTAAAATATATCAATGCAAATATATAATGGAATTTAAACCGCAATAGAAATTCAATCAAGCATGCACAATAAAGCAGTAAAGGAGACGACACCTAGAAATGTTCTCGAGGTTCGGCCAAATTGCCTACGTCCTTGCCTTGGCTAACATGCATAAGGATTACCACTATAGGCTCACTTAATGGGTGGAGCGGCACTTAAACAACCAGGCCAATTAGCACAAGGCTGACCTCAACCTTTACAATCAGGTCAATTAACACAGGACTGACCTCAACCTACACAATCCTTACCGGGTTGGATTACCATTCCCTTAGGCCATGCTTGGAAATACAACAATATTCACTCAATCAAATGGTTTAATGATTGTGCTTTCATGTAAAGTATATATGTACCCAGTATACGCAAGTAATAATCAATTCACACCAAACATGTATGAACTTTAAGCTCAGTGGTATATATATGCAATCTACACTCAATATAATATAATCAGTATGATGCTCAAGAGTGTTCAATACAAGCAATATCTTGTAATATAAGCAAAGTACTTCAATAGCAAATCAATATTCCAAAGATACGAGTCAGATAATCAAATTAGTTCAAAAGGGTTTTCTTCAATGTAATATGCACAATACTAGTTTGAAAATATTTGTCTGTTTGAAAAAATATTTGCGCAAACAAAAACCAAGCTATTGGACACTTGCAACAAGATGCAAATATCCTAAGCTTACTTAGTTTATCCCTACACAAGATTTATCAAGTTAAATCCGTGAGATAAACTATGCCAAACTCCCCAAAATCAATATCAAATATTCAAGCAAGGCAATGGGAGTATTAGCAATACCTAATAAGTACTAGCATACAAAATATACTCACAATGCTAAGATGTATCAAGGGAATGAATATACAAGCATTTGGAGTGGGATAGGCTAAAATATGTTTTTGAGATTAAGAGGATCTTTGCTAATTATTTTGATAATCTCTTACTAATTATTGAAAATGAAGCCCTATATAAAGAGATAGGAAAAATTATAGCCATTAGGACACGTAGGGTATTATTATATTTGTTTTAAAATATTTTAACCCTGTTTTAAAAATTAAACCGCGGTAAAAAATAGGTCCAACCCAAGAGCACTGGTCGACTAGAAACACTTTCGATCGACCCAAGTTCTTGGGGTTCGGTCGACCAGGCTAAAAATGAACTATCTTCTCGGTCAACCGGACATGTATGTTTGAGGCGATTTTTTTGTATGTCCGAGGTTCGGTCGACCAGGGCGAAAATGAACCAGGTCAGTCAGTCGACCAGACCATTGGGTTCCCACATGTGGGAACTCGGTTGACTAGGTTGGTGTAATACAAAAATGTCTTGGCTGACCAGGAAGTTAATTATGTTAACTTTAGGCAGGTTCGGTTGACTGAGGTCAATTGAACTGTCATGGTTCGGCAACCGGGAGGTCAAAGTATTGACTCCTTAGGTGGTTCGGTCGATCGGAGGCCAATTAAACTATACAGTTCGGTAGACTGGGCCGAATTGGGTTCGGTCGATTGGGGCCAGAATGAATTACCTAGGTCGGTCGACCGAAGGTGCACATTTTGTGCATTTCGGTACAATTTCATGCAATAAACACCCTATTCAAAAGTCTAACACATACATGTGCAATAGTGAGTGTCCTAGGGTCATTTCTAGGTCCTTTTAAAGACAATGAAAAAATCCAGTGTTGGTCGACCGAAGGGTGTTCACTAAGGTCTTTCTATGGTCATTTGCTTTTTAGGAGATATGTAGGGACCTAGAGTCATTCTATGGTCTTTGAGCTTTGTAGTTCTACATGCATGATATGCACCAATTATTACAAATCATATCCTATTTACTTATTACAGACCCAAAATGATAAATATAAATAACAATATAAAACAATCTTTAGGGTCTTTGCCTTCTTCAAGTCCATGTGCGTGCACCATATGATATCTCCGATTGGTCCTGCACACAAACTCATTAACCATTAAATATCATAGTATTTGTCATAATCAAAACGAGATATGACCAATAAGGTCAACAAAAATAATGAAAAAAAAAAATGGTTAAATCGAAATTGAACGGTCCAGCCAACAAAAAAAAAACTGACTTTTCATATATTATATGTAATGTGTGCGATTAGATGAGAGATATATATATATATATATATATATATATATATATATATATATAGAGAGAGAGAGACATGCGTGGAACATATTTCAATGTGCAAGTGTGAAAGACGACAAGATGTTAAAACTTGATATACATTTTTGGTCTACAACCTAATAGTTTAAGTTTTTAGTTAAAGTGTAATCTAACATGGTGTCAGAGCTAGTTACCAGGAGGTCTCAGGTTCTAGTCTCATCGCCTACGTTTATTCTGTGGTGTTTTAAAAAATTATGTTTCTTGTCGTGACGTTCATTCCTGCGGTGTGAGGTGAAATAAAAAAGTCTTTTTGATTTTCGTGAAAAATGGTGTGATGGAGTCGCCACTAACATTTTGGAATGGAGTTAGAATATGTGATTACTACCCAATGAAGGGTAGAATCGGTCTGCATTACCAAAGCATGAATCGGAATTCGGTTATGTGAGGGGAAGGTTCTCACACCCCCTACACACCCTTTCTATGAACGGTACCAACTTAATTAGAAAACTATCCCAAAATTAAACTTAATAATTTCTATTTACTCATTTAGAAAAATTACACAAAACTAATGCAAATGATAAACCATGTAAGTACTATATAATTATTCCCTCAGAACTAGGGTACATGAAGCTTTAAAAAGCTCATACCCATTCTTTAAAATCACAGGGAAAGAAAATTGAGGATATATTGTACTAAAATATCTCTTAGAATTGTTTCACAAACTCTATAGAATTTGAGCTTGAAGGAGTGAACGTCATGGTGATGCATCAATATAGGAAAAACAATAGTGCGACTGATTTTCTTGCTAAAGAAGGAGAAATGGGAAACAATGTAATCTACAAAGAACAACACCTTTTACCATGTTATCTGAAAGGTATTCTGCGGATGGATAGGTGGGGTCTCGTTTCTGTTAGTCGTTAGTTCAACTCTAGAGTTTCGTTTAATGTATTTTGTTTTGATTTTGGTTGTGTTTATGTTTTTATCTTTTGTGTTAGTTATGTTTAGTTTTATTGTCCTAATTTGATCGATTGCTAGTTTTGGGAGGGTTTTTCTATACTCTCCCTTTTGTTTTATCTTGTAACCACGGTATTCTTCTGCCAAAAGTGAGGGTATATTAATAAATAAATAGAGGTGCCGCCCTCTTTTTTTTTTTTAAAAAAAAAACTCTAAGAATTTTTTAAAATATGAAATAGTATTTTATAAATTTTCCTGGAAGGTTTTAAAACTCATTCGGGATGAAAAGTTCGCAAAACGATTTTTTGGACCTCAAAAATATTTTTTTGGATTTTTCTCTAGTTTTTTTTTGTGTGATTTTTCCACATTTAGCTTGAATTTTCAAATAGATAACATAATAGAAAAAATTGTATTAGTAATAAAAAGAGATAGATGAATGCTTGTATTGTGCCTTTTTCTAATTTTTCAAATCTTTTCTTTGTCTCAAATTCAGAAGGATGGGTTGAACAATTAAGGACTTTAAGTCAAAATTTGAAATTGTTTTTCTTCAATTAGAGATTTTCAAGTCAAAAAGTTAAATTGACAAAACAAGAGCAAATTGGTTCATTCTTTAGATTTTTTTTTTTTTGGTGAAAATTGATTTAAATTGAAAAATAAAGGGAGTTTTTTTAAAGATTTTGTTTTTAATTGAAATGAACTTAACCACTAAGAAATTCAAAGAAGGAAAATTGAATGAGCATCATAAAAAATGAATGAGAACGACTAAAATGTCTTATTGAAAGTAATCGAACCCATGGACCCTTAAAAAAGAAAAAGGGACCCAAGTGGTGTCCTTGTGGATTCAAGATGTACGTAGGCAAAATTGGACATATATAGTTATTTTTCTATCTAGTGGACCTTCTTTATTAAACTCACATGCATATTGCCAAACCCCTTGAAAGCCCTATGGCTTAAACACATTTATATGCTTAATTCTTGTTAATATTGTAGCATTGAGGATATATTCTTTCCAATATGCTACTTTAAACACGTTTATATGCCTAATTTAGCTTTTGTTTGTCAATATTTTTTGCTAGGTTTTATCAAACTTCTAAAGCCCATTGTTTGTTTCTTAAGTGCCTTCTTTGCCATAGAAGACATCATTTTATATAGGACTATTGCGAAAACCATATTGATTTGATGTAGTTTCACTCATTATTAGCCAACCTTGGTATTTCTCTCTCCTCTCCACCTATTTTATCATGTGAAACCTTCAAAGGCTAAATTTTCATTTGTGTGTGACTAGGTTGCAAAAGGCCTCTTCGATGCAAAATTAATTTCAATAAAAGATTAGCTCGTTGATATTCTTACAAATTAATTGTCCTTTGCTCTAATAAAAGACAATATTAATTAAAAGGTAAAAAAAATAAATTTTTTAGTAAACATATTTTTTTACCTCTGAAAAGTTCAAGCATTGTTTGGACTTGCTTCATGTATCCAAGTGCTAGAAGGGAGACGGTCCCAACCTAATGTCTCAAGTTCAAGGTGGAGTAGCAGGTTATGTTTTCGGGTTCTCCTAAGGGACATATACTCGTCAGGGCAGAGATTGTTGTGTTATGTGGCTCATATACTTGACGGGATGCATGTACAAGGGAGAAGACATAGTGAAAAAATCACATGTGTTGAGGAGCAGTAAGGAAACCGTTGACGGTTTGGCAACGGATTTCAAACAATTTGCATACTGTCTTAAACCATTGATGATTTGGTTCAATCTGTCGACAGTTTGGCTCAGGACTTAGAGCATATTTTGAAATTTGAAAGGGGAACGTTAAGTTGGTTGGGGTTTGGAGGGAAACCCTCCGAGAATTTTATATATACACTATTTTCGGTGTATTTTCATTATAAGAAGATTATTGTAAGTGTCTTTTGACACCAAGATATTAAAGTGCTGTGCCGATTGCTCCTGTGGATGTGGGCATTGCCGAACCATGTAATTCCTTGTGTTGATTTATTTGCTTTCATATATACTGTGTGGGTGTGTTTTGTATTTGGTTTTAATTGTTTGCCGCATTGATATTCCGCTGTGCAAATGCGATTTATACAACATCTTCTTAAATTTTGGTGACTTCATTATGTGTGGGTGTTGTGTGTCTGTGTGTGTGTGTTAGAGAGAGAGAGAGAGAGAGAGAGAGAGAGAGAGAGAGAGATAGAGAAGAGAGAGAGGACGCGACGCGCGATCTCGCAGCGATCCACAAGCCTGATTTCCTTCAACTCACCTGTACAACCGTATATTTCAACCAATTAGAT